>NC_134484.1:187572971-187622971 GCF_040206685.1 Ascaphus truei
GTGAGAAATTAGGGCTGAGCTGTAAGGAGGGGCAGAAGAGTGTAAATCTTTAAAAGTGAGGAGGAGAATCGAGTGCGAGATGTGATAGGAAGCCTGGAGAGTGATTTCAGCAGGGGAGAAGCTGAGACAGATCTAGGAAAGAGTAGAGTGATACTGGTAGCAGCGTTAAGGATAGATTGTAGGGGAGACAGGAGGTTACAGTAATCAAGACGGGAGAGAATGAAGGCCTGAGTCAAAGTTTTAGCAGTCGAGTAACAGTGGAAAAGGCGTATCTTTGCAATATTGCGCAGCCACTAATTGAGCCAGCTGTGCTGAAGTAGGGATATCCTGAAAACCTAGCCTGTTTGCGGCCCTTGAGGACTGGAGTTGTGCAGGCCTGGACTAGACAAAGGGTACAGTGAGAACAATAAAACTATAATTAAATAATTGCAATGTACTGGTATCTTCAATAGGCATATAATAACCAGCAAGTACTGGCTGGTGGTTCAATACCAGTGGATGCCCATAAGAGATAGTCACACTTGCGTTCTTAGCTAGGGGGTACAATGATACGAAAAGACATGACAGACTTCAGTCGTGGTGTTTGTGTATACTACACACCAGATGATAGGTTAGGCAGTGAATGGGCCATGGAAGCAGGTATAGAGCAGAGTCGCTAATCGCCACAGCAACGGCCGGCGCTTAGTCCTACAGTCCGAGAGTAAACACATTAAATGTATAGTACCTTTGTGAATCTCAACAGTTCCTTCCGCAAGTAGTATTACCCCTTTGATTAGGGAAGGTGCGGGTGACTAGATAGAAAACCCACATAAAAACTGTCTCTTGTTAGTAGAGGGTAAAACGGCCTAATAGTGAGCGGGCTCTTGCCTTGAGGAGGGTAGGTACTAAATTCATATATACATAATGATGTGCTAGACAGCGCAAGACCCATAAAATTGGGGAAAGAGGTTGACAGCTGAAAATAGTGGCACGGTGTGATGGTATTCACTGTGTGCAGGTCCAGCTGCTGCATACCAAAGAGGGCATACTCTATAAAAAGGGGAGAGGGAAGTGGGGGCCTGATTGGGAACCCTGCCTAAACTGACCCTCAATAACCAAGGTTTGGTTTACAATTATTTGCCCTAGTACACCAGTCTGTCCGTAGACCTCTGGTCACCTTAGTTAGAGCGGGTTCCCTCCCATTTGTTTCAAATCTGCTGACTACTTTAAATGGCTTTTGGACTCACAAGGAAAACAGAGTAAGTTTTTTGAGAAAAAAAGTAACTTTTAGTGAGAAAGCTCAAGAAGCCAGCTACTTATTAGCTGGGCTTGTTGCACAAAAAATGAAAAGTCACACTACCGTTCTAATCTAATCATGCCTGCCTGTAAAATCATAGCAAAAACAATGCTAGGCAAAGAAGCTGAAAGTGAAGTAGAGAAGATTCCCGTATCTAATAATTCTATTAGTAGGCGTGTAGACGACATGTCACGAGATATTGAAGAGGTTCTGTCTGAAGCGCTAAAAAATAGTAATTTCGCGATCCAAGTTGACGAGTCTACAGACATAACAAGCAAAGCTCAACTGTTGGCATTTGTAAGATTTGAGTACAATGGAGAAATAATTGAAAAAACTTTTTGTTGCAAGGAACTATAGCAGGGGTCTCCAAACTATGGCCCAAGGGCCAATTCAGGCCCACCACAAGATTTTATCAGGCCCGCAGTAACTTGAAATATATATATTTTTGCTCATTATATATAATTTCCCAGTGCAAGCACAGCATCATTTCTTTGTAATTGTCACATTTCTCATTTGTTCTGAATCATATCATGCCGATTACTCCAAAAAGATACAAATAAAACTTATTCATTCATTTATAAAATATCTAAAATGATTTCTTTTGACCGCGAAAAGGTGTAGAATATATGACGTGTCCCTCGTACTGAAAAGTTTGGACACCACTGAACTAGAGCAAACTTGTCGTGGGCAAGATGTGTGCAACCTGTTGTCTTCTTATTTAGAGTCTCTGGGTTTATCATGGGATCGTGGTATTGGAATATGCACAGATGGCGTCCCTTCAATGATTGGCTCAATAAAGGGGTTTGTTACTCTTGTAAAAAAATGTGGACTCCCGAAAAAAATCCAGATATTATTACTACCCACTGCTTTCTTCGTAGAGAAGTTCTTGTTTCTAAAACAATTGGAGAAGATCTGAAACATGTTCTTGATACAGCTATTAACTTTATTATGCAGCGTCCACTGCAGTCCCGCATTTTTGCAAAAATTTGTGAAAACATGGGAACAAACCACGTGACTCTTCTTCTACACACCGAAATTAGATGCCTTGCAAGGGGAAAAGTGTTGACACGCATATTTGAACTACGAGAGCAGCTCCAGATTTACTCCAGAGAAAACAATAAAAGTTTTCTTTCCAACTATCTTGAAGACGAATCGTGGCTGCTAAAACTAGAATACCTGGCAGATATTTATGAACACCTAAATATGTTGAGCACCAACATGCAAGGTCCCAAGGAAAATATTTTGACGTGTACAGACAAACTTGTAGGATTCAAAAATAAAATTGGTGTTGGGTAAAAAACATCTTTTAAAAGGTAATTTTGAAATGTTCCCCCACTTTTCTCAGCTAGAGAGCAATACAAGTGACAACCACCGTGAAGCCCGATTTATGGCCATATGGAATCTCTGGCTGAAAAGCTTGACAAATACTTCCCCTTCTTTGTCATCAGAAGAGTATGAGTGGGTCAGGAACACTGTCGCAGACTATTCAAGCAGCTCACAAAATATACTCAGCCTACAGGAAGAAGAACAATTGACTGAACTGAAGTGTGATCACACACTAAAAATTAAATTTAATGAACTGTCATTAGATGTGTTTTGGCTATCGAATATCAGTTTCCTGCCATCTCCCAGAAAGCTATAAACACATTGCTACAATTCTCAATGTCATACTTGTGTGAGCAAGCATTTTCGTGTTTAACGAATATAAAAACCAAACAGAGGAATAGACTGTTGTCTGTGGAAGAAGAACTTTGTGTGTGCCTATCAAAGATCTGACCACGGATTAAGTTGTCAAAGCAAGGCCAAGTTTCACATTAATTAGGAGACAATTAGAATCAATGTGATTCTATTAAAACTTGTATTATTTTCAATTGTGAATGTATTATAAAACAATAAAATGTAACTTGTTTTTTTGTTTAACGACTTTATAAAAAACAAATATATTAAACCAAAATCATTACAAAATATATACACAATGTTTGTTCGTAACCAGTAAGCCAGATGTAAAGTGAAAATGCTTATCATTTTTTTTTATTAACAATAATTAGTAAATATAAATAGGCAATTAATACTCTTGTAATATTTTATTCAAAAGTATGCGTTAATTATTATTTATTAACCCTACTGCTCTACGCGTCCAGTTTGTGATTTACCCCTGTCCAACCTAATATGTGTCAGCCGGATAGGGGTTCCCCGAGATTTTACGAAATACTTCAAGGGTTCCTCCAAACAAAAAAGATTGGGAATCACTGGCCTACACAAAATGGTTTTGATTCCAGGTATCTGTTATTCAAACAGACTATGGCCATGCCTATAGTGCCGTCGTTGGCGACGCGACACGGCGGGTGACGTCACCCGTCGCCACCGGCGAAAGTTATGTTTCGCCGGGGCGGCCGGGTCGCGGGATTCCGGCAATTTGATTTGTTCAAGGGCCGTCAGGTTTTCGCGACGGCGACTTCGTTCCGTCGCTTGACGCGTGCGCTTATCGGCAATGTATTTGTTTTCGGGTGGCACAACCAAAAATTAATGCTGGGGGGGTGCAAAGTTTTTTGTTTTGTAAATAAATAAATGTGCAGCATATCTGCGGTATTAATGTATTTATTATAGCACACAGAAGAATAAACTACTATTTCAACTTACAAAACTCTTCAGCCCTGCGCCCCATTCCCCTCCCCACGCCCCTCCCACTGAACTTTTGGATAAAAAAAACAAAAACATTATAGCCCCATTCTCTCCCACCCCCCACCATCACCCTCACCCTCTCACCCGCACCAAGTGGAAAAAACAAAATCTTACTGCTCACAAAACACATGCAACAATCGTCTTCACCAGAAACATTATGTATTACGTAAAACATAGAAAAACAAGACTGAATTAAAAAAAAATACCAGACAGGTTTTTTATCCCCCACCCTGATTTTCTATGTTTTTACAGTATACATCATCGTGCTACTAAAGAAGCTTGTGCCGTGTCTTTTGAAGTACTGGTTTCTACATAAACGTACTATTTGGAAATGTCAGCATGTATAGAAAATTAACCCTTTTTATCTTTGCTTTAGCCTCCCGTAAACACAAGCGATCAAATATGAATGTATTTATATATATCCTCCTGAAAGCAATTCCTACCCGGCTTTAATTCTGCCCTGCTTCTGCAGTCTGATTAATAAACGGATCGGTGCCTATCAAAAGAGCCTCATTTGATAACTAGAAAAATCAGAATTCAATTCACCATCCAATTCTCCCCCTCCATTCAGTTCTCAGTCCTACACATAGTATGCTATGTAAAGTCGGAAAAGCAGCATTTGAAAAAAAAAAAAAATTAAATAAACGTTCATGTTAATTTTCTCACCTATGTACAGTGAGCGCCGAGCGGAGCAGGGCGCTAGAGGAAGAGGACGACGGAGGACTGCGGGAGCCAGGCAGCAGAGGACTAAGGAGTTGGATGGCCTGCAGCGGAGTTGGACAGCGGGAGCAGAGGAGGAGGACGGCTGGGTAGGAGCGCGCTGTAGCAGACACCGGATGTCAGTGAAGACTTCCGGGTTAAACCGCTGAGGCGCGCTCCTCCCCGGCCGTTCTCCTCTGCCCTCTTCTCCGTTCTCGCCGGCCAACTCTTCTGCTGCCCTGCTCCCGAGATCCTCCATCGTCGCCCTCTTCCACTGCCTCCCGCTGTCATCCTCCTCTGCTGCCCTGCTCCGCTCCATTATATGAAAATCTTTTGGTTCTTGGGGGGTGCAAATGCACCCCTTTCAATCCCCCTGGTTGCACTACTGACATAGAAGATAAATATGTCTTACTAGCTGATATACCCGGCGTTGCCTGGGCGTGGAAGGGCAGGGGGCATGGAGTGGAAGGGCGGGGGGGGGCAAAGGGTAGGGAGGGGGGGCAAAGGGCGGGGAGGGGGGCAAAGGGCATGGAGGGGGGGGGGGCAAAGGGCAGGGGGGCAAAGGGCAGGTTGAGGGAGGGCAGGGGGAGGGAGGGCAGGGGGCAAAGGGCAGGGGGAGGGAGGGCAGGGGGGGGCAAAGGGCAAGGGGGGCAAAGGGCAGGGGGGGCAGGGAGGGTAGGGGGCAAAGGGCAGGGTGAGTCTTGGACGCGTTAAATAACCCATTCCCCTGCATTTACTCACCTTGCACACGGCCGCGCTCCTGTTCCTACGGGGAGAGGCGGAGACAGCCGGAGGAGCGCCCTGTGTGAGGGGAGAGACGCACAGTGCGTGCTCTGTGTGTGTGGGTGGGGTGAGCGAGGGCGCCGGGTGAGGGAGTGGCCTATGTGTGGTGAGACCCGTGGGGAGGTGAGAGTCCCCCGCTGTGTCCCGGGCGCTCGCTCCGCTCCCCCGCTGACTGTAGTGGCCCGGGGGGGGGGGGGGGGAGAAGGGGGTAAAAGCGCGGGAAACAGGGAGACACGGGGAGTGGAGGAGGTGCGCGCGGGTCACGATGACTTGGATTTCAGGCTGATGTTCGGGGAGGAAGAGGCGGAGCCTCCGGGACCGGCGGGTAAGAGACCGGGAGATGTGCTGCTAACACTGTGAGCCCCACCCCCCGGGTTATACATGCTGCTAATGTATGTAACACCCCCCCCCCTACCGTGTGTGTGTGTTGTGTGTGTGTGTGTGTGTGTGTCCTTTGGCCCGTCACTCCGCCTCAGGCCAATGAGAGGTGTGCGGGGGCGGGCCAAGGGACCAATGAGATTTCCCCTAGGGACAGAAGCCATGCAGACATCCAGACAGGCATACAGTGCTTTCACAAATATAGTATAAGATATCAGTGGGAGCGTAAAATAATGACATACACAAGGGCATATCATAGAATAAAAAAGTTTGTGTTATGAAACAGTAACTGAAACTTTAAACTCAACTATATTCTACGGTGTTGATAAAAGACTACGAATATCACACGTTTTCTTGTTAAAGCTCTTTAGTACTTACAAATAAAAATGTGTGAGTTGTATGGGTCAAACAGTGCAAAATCAGGCATTGCCAATAATTAACTTGCATTTAGATTTTTCGTTAAGAGTGTTTGATCTGTCAGTTTACATCTAGAGATGTGAGATATTTGCCCCTGAACCATGCAGTTTTCATGTTTTGAGCTGGCTGATAATTCTGTGCTGAAAATAATTGTCACCAATCAAATTTTTGTACCACATGGACCATCAAGCAAATAAAAACCAATCCATTCTATAAGAAGGCTATAGGGTAAACTGCTAACAGCTCCTGTCAGATTGTCTGTGACGGAGATGAACTGTTTTTAGCTACACAATCAGCCCTAATGTTTTTTGACCATGAATGTTTTGACATTTTTTTACACTTCTAGTCAAAGATTTGCCTCCTGACTGTATCAACAATTTGTAGCAAAATAATGACATCTCTTATTATACTTTGTAAAAAAAAAAAAAAGGAAACCCAAGCGTTGCCTCATACAAGCACACAAAGCCTAAATGTCCAGGGGTAATGAAGTTAACCTACAGTATATAATACTTTACTGGTAAAGTTTATCTAAACATTCAAGACAACACCTCATCAACCTGGATCATCACCGTGATGTGTTTAATTACCATGAAAAATAAAATAATAATACAAAAATAAATAATAAACACACACACGCATCCAGGCACACTTATCCATTTCCCCCCCCCCTACAATAATCAACCAAGTAATTCTTGGAAAAAGTAACTAAGCTGGATGGTCAAAAACATTCCTGCTAATATTTATTTATTTAAAAAAAAAAATCTAGTGTTCATGCCCTGCAGGAGCGTAAAGAAAGTCTTTGAAGCTCACAAAACATGTTTTTTGATCTTATGTAGTTCACAAAACACATAACAACATTTGATCAAATGTCAGACACCAGGTTCAATCCAGATTGACAGCAGAAATGACAGGTTTTATCCAGATTTAATATTTATCCCAAATATTGAGCTTAAAAAAAAAAAAGTGCACAAGAACCATGTTCAGGACCCATAGAAATGATGGGATTATACTAATTATTAAAAATAATTACAGTATATCAAATTGGTTTAAGTAATAATTAATTCTGTAGTAATTAAACAGACCTGAGGTTCTTGAAATGAAACATGCAAGTGATTCCTCCCACTCAATCCCATCTCTTCCCATGGCATGGCAAGTGATCAAGAATGCTTCCACCTAACAGTTCCTTACTTTTTATATATGCATTCATCAAAACATAGTTTCAGATTGTTACATAACATATACAGATGTACAAAGAGAATTCAGTTTTCCACATCTTTCTAAATGTGTTTTTTTTTTTTGGTTTGATGCTTTGGTTTTTGAATTATTCGAGTTCACGGACAAAACATTCATATAAACAAATTACTGCCACTGACATCCAGACAAACAACTGTAGCATTAAAGGTTTGGAATAACAATGTCATTTTCTTAACATTGATCGGCATGTTGCTACTGTAGGTCTGAAAGTATAATGACATGACCAGAATTCAGGAGACTTCAGGAGGTGGTGGCTCTTCATATGAGCATTGAGCTAGATATTGCGGTATAACTTTTCATTTCTACCATACAAGTGGACTAAATGTGTCAGTGATGTTACTTTAGAACCCTGTCTGATCTGTCATCAATGTTCATCTCTGCCAAATGGTGACACCTGCTGGGATAGGTAGAGAATGGAAGCCAGCAGAGAGAGGCCTGTCATTTTCTGCAAAAGCTGTACGTGACACCTCTATGCACATAGTTCAAATTGCACATCAATCAGGTCCATGCACCAAAATAAACTTGTTTTCTTTTTATACTCGGACTAAAGCAAGCACCACCTAATTGCTTAGAAATTGAAAAAAATGGCTGAACTTCACACCGTGAAGGACATCTACAAAATCTAATAAAGAGAACAGTTTAATTACCCTCTGAGATTAAAAACAACGTTTTTTTTATTATTGCAAATACATTTGTCTGAAACATCCTTGATGTTGTATTTTTGAAATAGCAGAATACTTTTGCTAAAGGTAGCTAAACAGCATAAATACAATTTAAGATGGTTTTCCCACCAATAGATATAATGTATTATCCAATGAAAAGGTTATAAATAAATAATATAGTCTCCTAATTTGACCAACTTCTTTACTGCTGCAGTATTACTGTTGTACACATACCGAACCCCCAATAAACGGTGTTGCAGTCCCTACTAGCAGCTATCAATTATAGTCAGTTCACAGTTGGGGCTGAGGCACAGACTAAGAAATAGGATATTCCCAGTTGCATTTTGTCATGCTAAATGGTTCACCTGGCCTGACAGTTTAATTCACATATTAACATTCCTTACATTGCAACCCTATATTTTGGTGACATGAGCATTCCACTCATCAGAAGATGTGTAGCAGATAGCCATGGGGATGATTCCAGACACAAAAGGTGAAAGCAAAACAGTATTTACTAATACCCAAATGATGACAAATCCAAACACAAAGAACACCGTGACAGAAGCCGAGATCCCGCAGCATGTTCCTCAACAAAGAATTGATTTATTTGTTTTAGTCCATCTTTATGTTTCACAGTTTAGTAAAAGTGAAAATGAATCGGGCTGTGCAATAAGATGTGCAGAACGAGGGGGGGGGGCTCATAGATCTGGGGACAAGGGATTTTTTTCACAGGAAAGCTTTTTGCAGCCTGTGTTCATGTTGCAGAAAGTCTGTGTGTGTGAAGTTATGCTACCTTTCATACTATTTGTTAATTGCAAAATAAAATAAAGTAACACGATTTTTTCGCTCACCCTCTTTGCCCACATTCGGCGTATTACATGTGAACCCCACAATGTGAACCCTGAGCGGTCATTGATATAATTTGTCATTTCATAGTTCGTGGGGGAAAAGTCATATTTATTGACAAGCCAGGTTAAAGGTTACATGGGTGGATATAGCATTTTTCTCTTGTTTAAACAGTTCAAAATTAATTATGTAGATCGTTCAGAGAGGGAGTGCCCACCCCCGGGGCATCCACATCAATCCTTCTCTTGCATGCAGCATCGCTGTCACAAGTAGGTCAGCGGCTTCTCAAAGGGAGATACTGCACAGTATCTAACCGTCTCCAAAAGCATTTCCCAACATAAATCCATTATACTGAAAAACTAACACTCAGGAAACAACAACCATCTCACTCCATTATACTGAAAAACTAACGCTCAGGAAACAACAACCATCTCACTCCATTATACTGAAAAACTAACGCTTAGGAAACAATAACCATCTCACTCCATTATACTCAAAAACTATCGCTCTTAATTTAAAGCAGCTACTGTTTTGGAAGGAGCGCTGCTAATAATCACATATGTACATTTTTACAAGATTGTAAGGAAGCGGTTTAAATATTTTAAGTGAGCTAAAGCCGGATGAAGGAAAGAAGATCACTTACAATCAGGCGCCCTTCCAACTTATCCTTCAACTAGGCGCGGGGTGCTCAACTCCAGTCCTCAAGCCAAGGTTTCATTCAGGATATACCAGCTTCAGCACAGGTGGCTCAATCAGAGGCTCAGTCCCAAGGCTGAGCCTCTGATTGACCCACCTGTGCTGAAGCAGGGACTGATTGAGTCACCTCTGCTGAAGCAGGGATATCCTGAAAACCTGACCTGCTGGGGGGTGCTCGAGGACTGGAGTTGTGCACCCCTGAACTAGACTACACATAAAGAGGGGCGCTTTTTTTGTTTGCTGTGAAAAAATTTTTTTTGGTTTTCTTTAGCATTTTTTAACTTTTTCAATATTTTCAAAGTTGAACACTATAAATAGAGGTACTAAGAAACCCAGGGTAATGAGCCCCAAATGACCAGTGCTACAGAGTTTGTAGAATGGATATGTATAAATCACATTTCATTGTATACAATACACTTTTGTCCGGTTGCAGTCAAGCTGATCTATTTACAATGCCAAGTCAAGCTACTTGGCCCCCTATGTAGGAAGAGGTAGCTTAGTGGGATATCGGAAAAAAAGAGATAGAGCGCCCTAAACTAACTGTATATCCATCAAATAGAACTAACTGTATATCCATCAAATAGGAACAGCAATGTATAGAAACTATCAGCGCAAGAAATCACGTAGTATAGAGGTAGTAGATAGTAAATAAATGTATTATATCGATGAAGATAAAAGGCACATAGATTAGTGCCACACAGAGGATACATTAACACTATATGCAAGATACAAAAAACATAGAACTGATACAGGTTTACCAGATGCCCCTTAAGGGTGAAGCTATTAGCTTATAACCGTGGACCGAAAGCCGGAAGTGAAGTCCCGTGAGGGAGAGGTGTAGGCGGTGCACAGCTCGGTGACATTTTTTTGTTTTAAATGATCCAAGCCTGATCTTTTTTTCACGGAGCTGTGCACCGCCTACACCTCTCCCTCACGGGACTTCACTTCCAGCTATAAAATGAGGCATCCACTTATGTATCACATTAGCGATTGTGACACAAAAAAGGCCTACGACGGTTATTTAATAAAAACAATTTTTGTTACAAATTTTCTGTTTAAAAGTTTGAACAAACTTTTTTGCAATTTTTCTAATGTTTGTGAAGTTCTTCCTCTGCCAAGTACTGTACTCACTTAGCTGGCTGCCTTAGTGACAATTAGGGCTGGGCCTTTAACGCCTTTGTACTAGTTAACTTCATATATTTGCCATGAAAAGGCATAATTCTAAACGGAGGATGTCGAGTGGGGACCACTGCCAGGTACCATACATTCTTTAAAAAAAATGTTTCTTAAAGCGGCAATCCAAGCGGGCCAAATGGTTTTTTTTAACAAACGATTGAAGCAGGGTGTCTCAGGAGCTGAGCCCTATTAATTTCAGCTCCATGGACCCCCTGCCTCCCGAGAGACTTATCTCCATCGGGGGTGCAGGCAGCCGCTCCGGCTCGCTAGCAGGGTTGACGTAATGGCCAATAGGAAACTGTGACGTCATCCGGTGCGGCTTCCTCCAGGCCCACTTGACGCAGGGGCTTTAAAAAGCAGAGAGATACCGGCACCCCCTTTGGAGGTAAGTAAATCTGGAAGCAGGGTGGCCATGGGGCTGAAATTAATGGGGTTCAGCTCCGGAGACCCCCTGCTTCAATCCTAATTAAAAAAAAAAAATAAATACAAATTTGTCCGCTCGGATTGCTCCTTTAATGCATATAATGTAACACCGGGGCGGGCAACTCTGTCACCATGAATTGGCAACCAAAGTGTGGCAAATTGTACTTTGCCAGTAATAGGAAATGGGAAGCGAGTGCGCCGGCATGCACAAGTGCGCCGGCAGCATGGCGCCGTATGGCAGCGCTACTGCTGAAGGGACGGGCCGCAGACGGTGGTCGGGAGGCGAGTGGTGAGTGGAGGAGAGAGAGAACCAATGATGATCATGATATTGGGGGCGGGGGGATGATGATGGGGGGGGGGTGATGATGGGATGGAGGGTGATGAATGGGGGGTGATGATGGGAAATGATATGATGATGGGGGAAATGAGATGATGATGGGGGTGGTGAGGAGATGATGAGGGGAGGGAAATGAGATGATATGAGGATGATGGGGGGGGGAAATGAGATGATGATGATGAGGGTGGTGAGGAGATGATGAAGAGGGGGGGAATGAGATGATATGATGATTATGGGGGGAAATGAGATGATGATGATGAGGGTGGTGAGGAGATGATGAAGAGGGGGGGAAATGAGATGATATGATGATTATGGGGGGAAATGAGATGATGACGATGGTGGTGGTGAGATTATGATGAGGGGGGGGAATGAGATGATGAGGGGGGTAAGGATATGATGATGAGGAGGGTAGTGGTGGAGGCGTGAGAGGGGGTGAGAGGAGGGGGGTTTGAGAGGATGATGGGCGGTGAGGAGGATGAGGGGGTTGCAACAATCCTGGAAGTAGTGTGAGAGAAGCATTCAAATAAGTATAGCTCGCCCTGTATGACTGCTGGTATGTTATTTATAAATTATCTGACCGTTATGTCATTTGTTTCTACATTTCATTCCACGTATGCACGAATTTGCACTATTTCATATTCTATTTAGAAAAAATGCTGGGAGGGCGCTCAATCCCCAAACCTCTCTAAGCATGTTTTACAAAATTGAATATGAAATGGTGCAAATTTGTGCATACGTTGAGTGAAATTTAGAAAAAAATTACGTAACTGTCTGAGAATTTATAAATAACATACCTCCCCACTGACTTTTCAAGCGATCAGCATTTTTCACCAGTGTGTCCAGTATTTTTGGTGAAGCCACCTGGCAACCCTAGGGGGTCAACACTCGACCTTGAACGGGTGGTGTCTAATTACACACGTTATTAAAGTCTGCATTTGCGTCTGTTTTGTGTGGACGATTTTAATATTTTTCTCTGCTTCACAATTTTTTTTTTTTTTTAAATTTTTCAAATTTCTCCCAGAGAGATGGATAAGTGGGTGATTCGAAAACGAAGTGAACCAGCAGCAGGTGATAGTGCTGAGGTGAGTGAAGCAGCAGCAGGTGATAGATAGTGCTGAGGTGAGTGAAGCAGCCAAACTCATAGATTCGGAACCTAGTGGTAAAACGAAAAAAACAAACAAAAAAAAAACAAGAGCATGGAAGAGCGCGACACGAAAATTCCAAGAAAAATGGGAGCTAAAATTTGTAGTGACGCAAGTAAATGAAAAGCCAGTGTGCCTCCTGTGCAAAAAAGTTTCAGTGAGAATAAGGCAGACAGTTTGAAGAAGCACTTTCAAAATAAGCACAGTGCATTCAACAATAAATTTCCAGTTGATGGCCCTAGCCGTGTCCGTGAAATTGCCCGTTTGAAATCACAGTTTCAAGATCAGAAGAGCAGCCTGAAGCAGTTTCTTTCGTCGAATGAGCTGGTGACGTTAGCTAGTTATAAAGCAGCTTGGATTTTGGCTCGGAAAAAGAAACCATTTTCCGATGCGGAGATGGTAAAAGACATTCTGGTGACGGTGATGGAAACTCTGTTGGAAAAACTACGAATCGAAGGTGAAGGATGATATCCTCCAAAAAGTGCAGAATTTGTCGTTAAGCCGCAGGACGGCTGTTCGCAGAGTGCTGGAATTGCCTAAAAACATTGAAGAGTAACTGCTTGAACAATTGAAAGACTGTTTGTGTTTTTCCCTAGCAGTGGACCCAGTCAACCGATTGTACTGACACGGCGCAATTAATATTTTGGGTTCGGTTTGTGCTTTCCGATTTTACAATTCGTGAAGAAATCCTTGTACTTTGTGGACTGCGAGGCCATACTTGTGGAACTGATATACTCAAACATTTCATTTCAGCTTCAAAACAATATGACCTAGATCTGATAAAACTCGCTTCTATTACAACGGACGGTGCACCCGCAATGATTGAAAGAATATTGGGATTTGTTTCTCGTTTGAAGCAGCATTTGAGAGAGAATGGTGTGAAAACATGATGTCCTCCGTCCACTGCATTCTGCATCAGGAGAATTTGTGTGCTCAGATGCTTGGAACGGACACGGTGAAAACTTTGATGGACAAGGTTGTGAAAATCGTGAATTACATCCGAAGTGGAAGTTCCCTCATCCATCGACAGTTTGTTGAGTCCTTGAAAGAATGGGGTGACTGTGATTTCGAGGATCTTACCGACTATGCAAATGTGAGATGGTTGAGCAGAGGAAAAGTTCTGGAAAGGTTTACCCTATTTGCTTTCTCAAATTCGAGATTTTCTTGTTGAGAAACGTCAGATAGAACATTTTTCTGACATTGAGAACAGTGTGATTTACATTTTCTGTGCAATATCTTGGCTCACTTAAATGAATTAAACATGAAGTTGCAGGGAAAGGGTAAAAGTAATATGTGAGCTGGCACAGTATATTCAAGAATTCAAGTCAAAACTGAACCTCATTCAGGTACAAACTCAGAAGGACGATTTGACCCATTTTGCAAAACCGAATAGATTTCTAGAAAAAAAAATGAGGAGTGTGGTCTACTCGACGTGAAGCGGCAACTCTACGTAAACTGTATAAAAAACCTGGCCCAGAAATTTGAATCACATTTTTCTGATTTCAATTACTTCAAATTGGCATTTAGATTCTTGCATGATCCATTCCACTTTGATATTACCAATTCAAGCAAATAAATTTCCACCCTTCTGTCTTTTGGACAAGCGCGGGCTTGAAGACGATTTGCTTTCTCTTCACAGTCTGGAACACTTGAAAATGTACCTGAATTCTTCAGCCGCAGATATGTGGAAATCTATTCTGACAGACAACGATCTCCCCGCTTTGAAATCGGGTATTTCGAAATTATTGTCCATGTTTGGATCAACGTGGGTGTGTGAATCGACGTTCTCTACGATGGGATTCATCAAGTCAAAATACAGATCTCGAATTGTTGATGTCAATTTGGAGGCTGAGCTAAGATGTGCATTGAGTTCAGATATTCAGCCAATGTTTCTGCAACTTGTCAGAAATAAGGACTGTCAAATTTCGCATTCAATTGTCTTACATTTTCAATTTGAACCATTTTCACTGTGTGCGTCTGATGCAGTTGTAACTGAGTAGTCAAAGTGTTCATGTTTTGAATAAATTTGTTCAAACAGTGTGTGTTTTACATATCGAATGCGCAACATAATACCTCAATTATTACATGGCGTGGCTATTTTCACTTCTCATTTGCCACACCTGTGGGTACATTGAAAAATAGGTTGCCCACCCCTGATGTAACACATGATTTCATTCTGTTAACAGGTATTAAAAAAGTTACTCCAGATTTGCAGCAGTGTATTATATTAATTATTAAAGGTTGTCACTTTCACTGGTGTTCTATGCATTTTTCGGGATTGTTTTTTGCAAAAATGCATTTCTTTTGGATTTTCTCTTAATTATGGACACAAAATCTAAATAAGCCGTAAAATTGTAAAACAACATCATAAATACGAAGAAAAAAAAAACTAAAGCACATAATATATTGGGAAACTAAAATAACTGAAAAACATAATAATTAAAAAAAAAAAGATATGGCAAGAAAACCCCAAGTTTTTCACTCTGCTGGTAAACCCACAGTAAAATACGAAGTTACCACAAAACTTAGCATGTGTATTACTTTTGATTGTATAATTGCAATTTGAAAAATGATACAAAGGGTGAAATATAGCGCTCTTAGTCATTATCCCTCTTGGATAAAGTAAACAGAAACCAAAGTCACCTCAAAAATCAATACATGGACTTGCACCTTGAAAGATGGCACAAACTGAAATATAGCTGTGGGGCGCTTTGCAACAAAGCTCTTATTCTATGTAAATCCGGATTCTGCTAAATAACATGTTTGTAACTTCATTCAGATTCAGCTTCAGCTTAAATTAACAGGATGGTTATTTCCCTCACCCCTCATTCACTCAACATCTCGCTGGGGTTCAGGCCGTGGGACCCTCGTTCCTCCCTCTTCCACATAACTCGCTAGCAGATAAAGGCCGCGCTTATAGTGCCGCCGACGTCGCGTCAAAACAAATGTATTGACGCTGTCGCGTGGCTTATAGCAGGCACGACAACTTGGTCGCGATCGCTGTGAGCCACTTAAATTTGCTTTTTCCAGCGAGCGCAGCGTGACGTCAGCATCGCCGTAACTATAAGCGCGGCCTAAGCAGCATTCCTTTTTCATTTGCATTCATCACGCAAAGTGCGGTTACTGAGGCCTCAATCATATCTTCTAGTATTGTATGTTAAAGTCATATTAAGGACGTGTTCGAGTTATTTTCCTTTGCAGGGAATGTTTGCCCCTTTCCTCAGAACGTGTGTAACTTTAATCCGAAGGCTTATTCCCACGGGGCAGGCAAAAGGAAGCAACCGAAACCTGTTTCTACTCCGGTCTCTGATGTACAGCTAAGCCCCTCAAGCCTCCCCACCACAACCACTAGTTTTGTTTTTATCACATGTAAAGTGACTGAGAGATAAGATTTTGTTTTATTTTCAAAGAATTACGCATTTAACCCTTCAGTGCCTGAGGGTTCTGCCACATCTGTGGCCACGGATCAGTGCTTCGCGGGAAAGCGGCCAGCCATCAAAAATACTAGCAAGAGGCTGTGGCGTCCTGCGTACGTCATTGAGGGCTTCTGGGGTGGCACTTTTCATAACGTATGCTGCACTGAAGGGGTTAGTAGACAAATATAACAAATATGGTCTAGCATTTTCTGGATGCGGACATACTCAGTACAATAATTTGTACTAGGACACATTGTTGCAGTATCTATAACAGTGTGCTGGAATGCAGTGGAGTTTTATAGTGGGGTAAGCCAACAGCATAGATATACTGTATCTGCTGCTCAGTATCCCGCTGCGTCTTCGTCTGCCGCTCACCCTCAGTGCTAGGGAACATTGTGGTAGTATGCAAAATTGGAGTGGGGTTTTATTTTGGGGTAAACCAACAGCTTACAGATATTACATACATACGACATCGCTGCCAACCTTTATAATAAAATTAAAATAAAAAAACGAACGGAAAAAAAATCTAGTGTCATAAAAAAAACATGAAAAATAAAACCCCTTCTCACAGTCTCTCTGCAAGTTCAATCACATTGTGAGAACATAACAAAAAGGAGCTTAAAGCAGCAATACAGGTTAACATAAATATATATATATATATATATACAGTATATATTATTTCTTTATTACAGGCAGGAAGCAGGGGGTCTCCGGAGGTGAACCCCGTTAATTTCAGTTCTAGGGACCCCGTGCTTCCAAAGAAACTTGCCTCCGTAGTGGTGCAGGTATCCCTGCAAGCAGAGAAACTGTGATCCTAAAATCTAATGGCGACGTTTAAATGTCCCGCGTCACACAGGCCAATAGGAAGTTGTGACGTCTTCTGGTGCGGCTTCCTATTGGTCCGCGTGATATGGACCTTTAAACTCCGTCGCGATACCAGCACCCCCTACGGAGGAAAGTATCGCTGGAAGCAGAGGGTCCCTGGATCTGAAATTAACTGCGTTTTATGCCAAGATAGTTTTTAGCGACGCTTTATACACAGGCCCCATCATGTTCCGAGATACTTACTGGAGAAGGAGCCACTAGTAGTCCCCTCCAAGGAAAAGAAAACAAGAGGTTAAAATCTCAAGGCCCAATAGGAAACCGTCATGTTATTTGTCGCGGCTTCTTAATGGCCCGCGTGACGCGGGAGTTTTAAACCTTCATTTTCTTTCCCTTGGAGGGGACTACTAGCGGCTCCTTCTCCGGTAGGTATCTCGGAAGCTGATGGGGCCTGTGTATAAACTGGAGCAAAAAGCTATTTTGTCATAAAATAACGCATAGAAAAAGTAGCAAACCCGTGCATCTTTCTGTTCGGCAAGTTCGCTTTCCCACAGAGAAATGGCGCACCTATGCAAATGATATGCATAAAAGTCAATAAGAAAATGTGTGTCAAATGTAAGAACCTGAATTATGCAATACAACCATATGCCACTAATGATTTTAGGTGATAAATACACTGTTTAAAAGCAGTGCTCTTTGCAAATTCAGTTTCATAAAAATGATTCTTTATACAGAGGCTGCAAAATGTTTTAAAGCATTCTCTAAATGTAACATGCACTTTGCCATGTGCGCCTTCATGCAACAGGGCGGTCACATTTGTTTTTAAATTAATCGAAACTACCAAAGGGCGCCTTTCCTGGTAAATATCTCGGAAAGCAGGGGGTCTTTGGAGCTCAAAGTAAAGCAGTTCAGCTCTGGAGACCCCCTGTTTCCTATACATGTGGGAAAAAGGAGTGGGGGGGGGGGGGTCAGAGGAAGCTGCTGCTTTATGCCGTTATGAACTTGTGGTCTACTTTGCAAACTAGCAATAAACCACTGCATGTTGGGTTGATATTTCAGGATTAATATGAGATATATGTGATGTGTG
This sequence comes from Ascaphus truei, assembly GCF_040206685.1. Lineage (NCBI taxonomy): Eukaryota > Metazoa > Chordata > Amphibia > Anura > Ascaphidae > Ascaphus > Ascaphus truei. Next base: position 187,591,068 of record NC_134484.1, read on the forward strand.
ATGGTGCGTCTCTTACAATATCCAAATCTAACTTCCCCTGGGGCTACAGTATCAGCAATCTGAACACGACAGGACTCTTCTTCATTGTAGGATAAGGGGTTAGCTAGAGGCACACACATTAAAGTAGCGTGCACTCAATCTTCTATATAAAATGTGTAGATTGAGTGATAAATAGATTCAACACGTGCCCCTAACAAACTCAGTATGGTGTGAAACAGTGGATCCATGAATCAATAAATCCACACAATTTATTTGCAAGTTTGACTGCCACTGGTTTCATTTGTATGTATTCCTCTGGGGTCATATCCAGGACGCTCGTTGCAAGCCTGGTGCAAAGGCTTAAAATGTATGTGGTTTTTGGACTATTCCATGTGCAGACTATGAAACGCTCAGTTGTACTGGAATACGGGGGCATGTCATTGCTGCAAGAGCGATCACATGACCCTGGAGCCAAAGAAGGTAGTATATGAAAGTCTCCTAGATGCAAAACCAGGACAACAATGGACGGAAATAAAATTCAACAGATTTATCAATGCCTTGAAAGGTGGGATATTCTGCGATATTCTGAGTCATCACTGCCATTGAATCCTATAAAAACTCTGTAATGCTCTGCGTTATAACGAAATATGTTGTGTTATCAGCGGAAGCAATTAAGACTGCCACATGTGTATCAAACCTTTATTTGAATTCCAAAATACATGGAAGATTATAAAGATGAGAACAAATGTATTCAGAAAGGGTGTAATCCCTTCAATTCTGAAGAAGTGACCGCTCCAGTCGGAAAACGCGTTAAAGAATTGGAGGATTGCCCACGTTCACGGACAACACGCAACGCTGTGGATTACGACAACGCTCGTTCTCGCAGAACCCGGCAGGGACACGGCTGAATGAGAACATTGGGACACAGACGTCGTATCGTGACGGCAAGCGTTCATTATTATACGTGTACTATCCTGCGGTCCGTGAGTGCATTTTGTTGTCGCTCATTTAACCTGAAAACATTAGCATCACGATGGTAAACGCCTGTTTGTTGTGGTCATGGTAAAGCTTTCTTACCTGAATCATCTGTATCTTGTTCATCCATCAGACCAACTGCAACTCCCATATCCATGCACTTCTTGCTGTGCGCCTTGGACTTCATATGCTTCGTCAAATTACCTAGGGGGGAAAAAACAAGTATTTACTTTAGCAAACTCTTTGCTACAAGGAGTTTTATAAGACATAAATGTACGATCCTAACTAATAAACAATAACTGTCCTAATGACTATGGCCTTACTGGAATAAAGCCACATATTATGAGCATATTGCATTTGTTATAAATGACTAGTTGACTGTTGTATCCCAATCACATATTTAACAGGGACTCTTCCATTTGTTTTTCTATAGTATAATACTATACAATAAAACTATAAGGGATTACTCGAACATATAATTCATTGTAAACACTAAAAACTGCTTGAAAACTCAAGCCTTATCAAAATAACGGAGATAATTGTGATGCAGCATTCTTTAGCAAATTGGTTATACATGTCTAAGTTGTTCTTACCCAAAGATTAAACAGAACGAAGTACTGGCAATTACAATGTGAATCTTTTGCCACAGCCTATTGAAATTGTACTGGTGTTGCACGTTGAAACTTCAAATAAACGGAGATTAGAAAGTGGCCCCTGTACCTTTTGTTTTGAAAGAGAAGTTGCAATAGTTGCAGTGGTAAGGACGCACGTCTGTGTGCGTACGAATATGCTTTTTCAGCATGCTAGGCTTCTTGCATCGTATCCCACACTCTTCACAAATATACTTCCCTCTGCCTCTGCCGCGGACGTATACATACTCTTCATTCGACTTGTACCTAGAAGGAAAGAAATACATTTGCCAAAATAAGATGGATTTTTAAGTTTCAAGAAAACACAGCTTTCCGGTCAGCCATTAACCCCGTCAACGTCAGTGAACTAGCAATGCATTGAAACAGCAGTGTGGCGCTAGATGTAATACTGTACCACAGGGGTCTTCCAGTCCAGTCCCCAAGTGCCACAAACAGGTCCGGTTTTAAGGATATCCCTGCATCAGCACATTTTCATTGACCCACCTGTGCTGAAGCAGGGATATCCTTATAACCTGGCCTGTTGGTGGCACTTGAGAACTGCGGCTTATTCTAATAACCCGATGTAGGCAATTTAGGCCTTTTGTGGTTGAAAGGTACGGAAATAAACATGTTCCTGCACAAATATTAGAAATCAGACCGGAGACGTATTGTAGGATAATAGGATAATTAATGGGGAAATTGTAATTTAAATATATAGAGCAGCGGAGCGCAAACTGGGGGGGCGCGCAAGATAATTAACGGGGGCGCGGGCTGCGTGCGGGGAAATCTGGGGGTGGGCAGAGCTGTGCACGGGCGGCCAGAAGCTCCGTGCTGCTGAGGCTGCTTCTCTGCTCTGTGTCAGAGGGGGCGGGGCTTTCCTTCCCTGCACACAGACACCCCCCTCCTCCTCCTGTGTTACCCGTCCCAGTTTTCAGCAGCATGGGGAACAGGAGGAACAGGCTTACAGGTGAAATCTGTGACTTATGATTTTGTGTTGTGTGTGTGTGTGATTGAGTGTGTGTTGTGCCTGTGTTGGTTGTGATTGAGTGTGTGTTGTTGTGATTGTGTGTTTTTTTGCACACTCACAACACACTGCACACTGCACATACTCACAACACACTGCACACACTGCACACACTCACATCCCACACACAGCACACACTGCGCACACTCACAGCACACTGCACACTCGCAGCCCCCTACCCCCCTACCTCCGGTGTCAGCTGCTGGGGCATCGTTGGGCTGCCTGCGGGGATGGGGGCATCAGTGTGGGGCTGCTAGCAGGGGGAGATCGGTGCGGGGCTGTTGGCGGGGGGCATTGGTGCCAGGCTGGGGTGCGTGGGGGTGGAAATCAGTGCCGGGGTGGAGTTCGGGGGGGAAAATCGGTGCTGGTAGAAGTGAGGCTGCTGGGGTAAATGCAAGGGGAATGCTGGGGGAAGTACGGTGGCTGCTGGCGCCTCAATCCATCTCTTCCTTCCCTTCTCCCGATCGGGTGCGCAGCGGCCATTTTTTTTAAATTAGCACGACCCCGGTTATAGCACGGTCGGATCGGGTGGCCCCCGAGGACCGCACTATAACGGGGCTGAGCTGTATTTGTATTTTATATCATTTAATAAAGGTTTTTTTTTTTTTTTTATGTGATTGATTATATCATGCAGGGGGGGCCCAAGAAATTTCATGGATGAAAAGGGGGGCTCGGCCTAAAAAGTTTGCTCACCCCTGATATAGAGAATGCCACAAAAAAACCACATTATTTCCTTTAAATGAAAAAGGAAGCTTGGAGCTTTTGAGCTACAGTACGGCAAAACAATGTGCTTATCGGCAGATAAGGCAGATGGAATACAACGGAAGGAAGCAAAGAAGAGTCTGTCCAATTGCAGTGTTGCATAGGTTTAGTTATGGAGAGAGCAGGCAAGGGAGGTAACATTGTGGTTAGGCCTCAAGAGCTATTTGGTAATGAAGAATTACTACAGTATAATCACACAATTCGTGGAGCGGCCTTTGATATTCAAGGCTACGTTAAAAAAAAAAATCACGTTATAGTGCAAGGTTATCAAACGAGACTTATGAATGGATCTGAAATACAGGCTGTGAATACTTCTTTTTGAGTATTGTACTCAGAACAAATGACATTTTTAACTAATCCCTAGTGGCGAATGAAATGAAAACAACCAATACAGCACTGGGGTAAATTATAAAGGTATAATGACTTACTTATGTACGCAATTCCCTAAAGGGAATATACAGCATTGATTAAGGATACATTAGGTCATAGCTACAGTATGTTAAATTATTAAAAATTGCCTAGAGAAAAAAACACTTGGAATAATTTTACATTTATAATGTAAAGAAAATTGTTGGTCAGAATAACTCTTGTACTGCCATAGATTTTATAACACTTACAATTACATATTGTAGTATACTTAGAGATGTTTGTGAAAGTATAAATATGATTCTGGCAACAACAACAAAAAGAAAACCTGTCAATTCAGACAGAGAGTTCTTGTTGTATTTCACCACAATCTGAGTTATAAGCAGAATTGTATCCATTCCACAAACTATAAAATCATGTAAAAGCCAAACTCAGATTTATAAATGAGACTGTTAATTCCCAAACCGGCTTTCTTTAAGGCTGTTTAGTTGGTGTTTACACTGGATATCACAAATGTCTGATATTGCATTAACTTGAATGGCAGTTGACGCAGGATCGCGTTGTGATAACCCCTACTGGAGGTTAGTGACTAATCATGGCTACCATACCACGGGTTTATACTAAAACACCATAGTGTACTCTATGTTAATATATGTATATACTGTATATTTGAAGTTATGGTGAGTGAAAAAGGCGACAAAAAACCTCCACCGTTAGCATATAGCCAATAAAGAATATCACTTGTGAGCACATTCACATGTCTTAGACAGGTCTGCAACCCTGCCTTTCAACCATCATCCCCTCACATACAGTGCTTCCACTGCAGCAAGGGATTCTGGGAAATGACATGCAAATGAGCACACGTGTCACCTTTTGCCTTGAATATACATTCACATGGATCCCATATAAGCAAATGATATATTATATATATATATATATATCATAATACTGAGTTAAGTTATACAGTTATACAGCATATAGTTGTATTTGCATATATATATATATATATATATATATATATATATATATATATATATATATATACACATACATACATACATAGATACATACACACTAAAAGGGTTTGGGCTGACAGAATAAAAGATTACCCTGGTAACGTAAAACACTAAACATATGTAGTAATGCCCAAAGCTGAAAGATAGCATAGTTAAGGGCATTACAACAGATTCGCAAAAATAAAAGTACTTGCCCGCCGTCAAATATCTTGACTCTTCTTGGCTCGCTTTTGTTAAGAAATGGGTCTTTATCTTGGTCCGCGCTTGTTTCAGAATTTTCCTGGTCACCCAGCTGATTTTCATCAGACTTGTCATGCGATATCTATTGCCATTAAAAAAAAAACAAAAAAACTAAAGATTTATAAATACTTACTCAAGTGACGAATAAAAATTTCCTTTAGAATATCAAGCATTATGGAGCCTATTCATTGAACTGTGGTAATGGCATTTCCGTAAAGAAAACAGGCAGTATTGTACAGAAATTTATCTCGTCATATTCATTAAACAGTTCTCGCATGTCCAAGCGTGTGATAATGCCATCGTTTGATGCAATTTGGTCCCCACTCTGCATTTCTGTGTGATATGCAAATTGTGTATGCAAATGGAGACGTATAGCAAAATTGCATATTTGCGGCCAATTCATGAAAGGCACAATCCATTGTAACGAACCTACATTGTTTTATTTTTTACCAACGGAGGGTCTTCTAGAGCTGAACCACACTATTTTATACCTCCGGTGATCCCCTAATGCCCAAGATACTTACTGATAAAGTTACCAGTATTACTTCCTGTTTTTTAAAAGGGGATTTAAACGGCTGTCCAGTAGGAAGCTCCAACCAATGATGTTGCAGCTTCATATTGGCCTGAGATTTGGCATCCATTTTGTTTCCCTGGTAAATATCTCAGGTACACAAGAGGTGAAAATAGTGGCATTTGAGTCAGGGGGACTCCCTGAGGAGATGGGGTGATAGAAGAGAGGGAAACAGAGAGACAGTTGGACAGGGGGACAGGGAAGGAAGGGGGAAGAGAAACCAATTTAGGTGTATGTCGCTTGCATACCTCCTCTCTTTCGTCCCTGTCCTCTAAAATCACACAGTCTCCTACCGTGGAGAGGCAAGATTTATGGCACCAAAGGTGCACTAATCATGCAAATGAGATGTGAAATTGTGATGAATACAGCAAAAACGCCAGATTTTTAGAGCGTCAAATTTTCTTGCGATTTTCTTCTGCCAATATTGGAGTTTAATAAATAAGCCCCTATGCAACCAATGGAAACATTCAGAGACTTATGTTCTGTTTCATTTACATCTTTCGTGTGAATGAAGATCTTACTGTCAAACACAGATTAATGAAGGGAGGGTACTTATGTGAGACAACTACTGTATTTTGAATTACATACACCTCTCTCCAAAAAGAATTCACATGAGCAACGCATGTCCTTTTCATTCTCACAGTAAGAAAAACAAAATAACTTTAAAAGTAAGTTACTGCTCATCTTTAAATGATGTGTAGGGCAATTTTTCAAGCACCAGAAACACATTATATTTCTATTTGACTAAACAGAAGATTTGTTACCTTTTTTGCACTGTTTTTCCACTTGCTTGAGTAGACCACAATGTCTCGCCTTGCATGTGAGGTTATCACTGGGGTAAAGATGAATTTCTCTGATTTCTGTTTAGAATTCAGAAGGGAAAGTGCCACCTTGGTGGATAAACCCAGTGGATTAGGATTATTGGAATTAACATCCCAGGAAGCATAAGAAGATATCTTTTGGTCATTCTGAGGAAGGTGTAGTGGCTTCCGTTTCAAAAGATAACACCAAGTAAAACTTGTTGAGGTCGAGAGGCTTGGGAATGAAAGTCGATGCATGTCCCCCATGTTAACCATAGATATAGCTGCAGCTAGTTGTACTTGGCCTTGAATATGAACTGTCTTAGTTGCAGCTGGTGACTTTCTTTCTTGACTGCTGTATATAGACTTCAAAACGCATGTCTTAGTATATACCAGAGATGATTCTGGTGACGTTCTTATTGCAGAATAAGATGGCTCAAATGATTTGTTTTTTTCATTTTCTACCTCCTCCTTTATATTTTCCGAAACAGCTGCATTACCTTTTTTTGAAGAATGGAGATCGCTCGATAGTATATTTAAAGAACTACTTTCCTGACCATTCTTCCCAGGCGTAAGAATAACTTCTTGATCTAAACTTTCACTTGGGTCTGTGGTGCAGAGCTGTCTTACTAGCATTGGTTTCTTGTGCTTACCAGGTTCTCCACTTTTCATACTCAACAAATTCACTTGTTGACTACTAATGTTACACGCTGCCCCGCTTTCATCTTTAACACGTTTCTGGTGCTTTTCCATAGCAATATCCAAACTATTCGCTGGTGACAGCATTCGCTTGCTTGAGGCCGAGGTCTCCTGTTGAGGAAGAAGGCCAGCCACTGGCACTTTTTGAAGACTAGTTGGAGATTCTGTACTATGTAATTTTCTGCATACAGATTCCAGAAAACAACTTTCATAGATGCTTGTTTTGTGCGAGCTTGGAAGAAGTCTGGTGGGTTCTTCATGAGACTTTGGCATCAGTGTTTTATCTTTAGGGTAAACTATTTGATTCCCTTGATCCTGTGTCACTAAAATCTCTGGAAGAGCTGTAATTGAAGGAAACCCATAATATAAAGAATCACTATAGTTATGAACAGGCACGACTACTTCACGCGTATTTTGAAACTTACCACTAGATTTGTCAGATATGTTCAGTTTTTGATGAGTTGTACAAAGATTTGGCAAAATGTCAATCAAATCAGAAGTTAAGTTCAAAGATATGCTACTGTGGGCTTCATTGATGGTGCCTGTAGGAGTCCTATTTGGCAAAATGGTTATAACAGGCTTGGAAGTACAAGATTGGCTTTCTTTGATTTTTTGAATTCTTAGTTGATATTTTGGAGCAAAACAATCTCTTTTTTCATTCATATCAAGGGAAACAATATTTTTATCTTGGTCTTCTCCTTTCGTCGAATTTTGTATACAGGTTATATAATCACGATTCAATAAAGGTGGCTGACTTGTATTTGCCGAGCCAGAACAAACAGAATGCTGAATAGGCGGGACACTGGGAAGGTTTGAATTTTGAATTGAAAGGTGTGGCTCAGATACAGACTTTTGATTAGCTGCCTCCCTAGAGCACAATTTTACTTCTGTAAGGGATCTGTTTATAGTTTGTAAATTTGGTTGTGACAATGTGGGATTTTCAGATTGAAGATTCTTCAGAAGTTTTGATTTAGTTTGAGAGACACTGCTTTCTGGACCAATATTTAAAGATATCTGTTTAACTAGGGGCCCTCTCCTCCTTTCTAGCAAAGGTACATGCCCTATATTTACGGTACAAGTAGTAGATTTGGGAGTCATGATATTAGTTGGTGACATAGATCTTGACCGAAACATACTTCCACAATCAAAAGATTTACTTCTGTAGTCTGTGACTTCCATTGAAGGTTGTGTACAGTTAATTTGTTCTGATGCAGCACGTCTCATTTCCCTTGGAACACCAAAGGTAGTTAAGCCAGTTGGAATTGTAAGGAACTCAGAGGATTTGTTTACCACATCTACTTTTGTCGAACTCTCGGATTTCGATGATTCTTCCTTATCAAATGAAGCGGAAAAACTTGAGGCACGAGATAAGCTGCTCTCGCGGCTCAAGCTCCTTGAAAGCGTTGAGTCAAAACTTGATTCAGCAGAGGAGTACTCAAGATCGGCTAGCCGAATTCTTTTCTTTTTTGGGGGAAGTTTTTCCGTTGGCAAACTAGAAAGGCTTCCTCTATGTTGTGGCCAACTAAATTTATCTTGCGGTTCCTGATCATTTAATTGGTTTTCTGGTTCTTTATCTGGTTCTTCTGTAACCAATATCTCTGGAACTTGAATGTTATGTTGGCGAACAAGACGGGATTGTGTTACTAATGCAGCTCTGTCAGTAGAGGCTACTTTCTGACTCTCATGAACTTCTAATCTAGGTATTTCAATTGACCTACTAGGGGAGTTTTGAGAAGAACTGTGATGAGCAGACCTTTCTTCATGAATTACACCAACTGCATTTAAGGTATGAGGTACACTAGTTTTATTCAATTCATAAAATGGTACAGGTGAGACTCTCTCAATTGATTCCGATTTCTCAAATGAATTGGGTCTACTCAGTGAATTAGTATGTTGAATTACTGAAATCCCAGTTCCTTGACGTTTCAACTCCACTTTCTCTTGAGAAGCTGGTTTTGTGTTCTTTTCCGTTGTAGGATTGACATCAGTGCTAGTATCAGTGCTCCTTGGCACCAACTGTATTTGAGGACTGAGTGTTAAAACAGAACATGATTGTGATACCAATATTGTAATACTTGATGAAGTTTTGTTAGTTCCGGAACGGTTAAGAGCATCCACATTTTCTGAAGTAGTACGACCCTCACTTTGTTGAGGCTCGTCATCATCACCTACACTTTTCATCTTTCTCCTTTTCCTAAACTGCAGTGGCTGCTCTAAGGTTCCTGTTGAACTAGCAACTCTGTAGTGAAGAATTTGAGACTGTGAACTGTTTGGCGTTGAGTTGTGTTCGGTTTCTCGTGCTACTGTCTTACTTTTTGGTCCATGTAGCTCAGAACAGTAAAACTTTTTATGATTTTCAAAATTTTCTAATTTCCTATACCTGTTTCTACATGTTTCACACTCAAACATTGTACCCCTACCTAGGTGTGTTTTTTTAATCCTGTCTAAACTGGACCCAAGTACAAAAGATTTACTTCTTGGCAGCAAAACCTCTGGTGAAGCTTTACTCCCAGGATAAGTTTCATCAACTGACCGTGCTGGTCCAAGACCACAGTGTTCAGTAGTTGATGTATCTTCTACAGCAGCCTGTCTAACAAGCGTACGAGGATGCACAATTTGCTGAGGGGTGGCAGGTCCCGATACAAACACATCATCATAAAAAGAGCCTATTTTTTCATCAAACGACTGACTTCCTCGAAGAGGGTGAGAAGCCGGTATTACTGCTGGAACAGCTGAATAACCTGTGGTGGGCATTGAATTGCTTCTGGTAATTGGCAAACAATCAATAGACGGAAATTGGGAGGGAACAGAAAGAAAAAAAACTTGCTTTGATTTATCAGTTGGTGTGAATGGGGACTTTGGTATGTCAGAACTTGAGCTAGTGCGTCTTCCAACAGGATTCAAATCAAACTGGAAGGAATCCTTAAATATGTATGACTTTGGCGAGTCTATGCTGCCTCTTCTAGACAGAGAGGTTCGTCTTGGCTTCACACTATCTAGCTGCTTGTCATCCACTACCGCTTCATTGTCAGATATTAACTTTGAAATACGCTCCTCTAATGTTCTTGTTCCCGAAGGTGGCCGCATTGTTCCTGTAATAATTGTTGGTTTCTCAGCATATACTGGTTGTATCATAGGTGACACTGGAATGCCGGTGTGTGGCATGGAACTTACATTTTTAGAAAAGTCTTTATCAGATGTGGGCTGAAGTCTTAGGAAGGGAGTCGGTGGGCTCATTGCTTGGTCTGCGCTTTCTGAACGTGAGAAGTAACCAGAGTCAGTGCTCCCTAAGCTTCTAGGACTTAAAAGACATTTGTTTTGCTGTTCCTGGGAACAATCTGTAGCTTGCTGTCTTTGCAGCTGTGCATGGGAAGTGACCACATTTGTTGGATGTTTATCTTCTATTTGAACCAATTCACACTTATTAGGAGACACGTGCTCTATTTCACTTAATGAGCGCATCTGCAATACATTTGAATTCTTATTCTTTGTTCGGAATTCTGGCATTTGCGCTATGAAATGTTCAGAAGTTGACTCTAGAACTTTGGGGCTATCAGCTCTCAGAGGAGAGACATTCACGGGATAAATAACTACTTTAGGTAATGCAGTCAATCGTGCTTCTGCACTTTTCTCTCGGAGAGAAGTGTCGTGTAACATTGCATCAGGACTATGTGAGGGAGTTTTGCCTTCTTTCTGTGACATTGCTTCAGAATCAGATGAAATGTCCACTATTTCAGAGCCTTCAATTCCAGGAAGATTCTGATCCTCTTGCCTTTCTTCAGATGTATAATCATCATCACTTTCCCCACTTTCATCCACATCTGAATGAATACAAAGTGCTTTTTCTGAATCGTGTGAAAGGAGCATACCTCCAGAATCTGGCCGAAGGCCAAGCCCAAGCTTGATGGCATGTGCATGCGATTTCTTGTGCTTATACAGGTTACTTTTTGTTTTGAATGAAAATCCACATGTCACACAAGGGTATGGGCGTTCTCCTGTATGGGACCGAATGTGCTTTAAGAGGACGCTGGGTTTTGCACAAGCTCTGTTACAGTATTCACAAATGTATTTACCTTGTTTTTTAGGTTTCTGATCTTTTAGAACAATATTGCACATTTGCTCACCACTGAGAAGTGAAGCTACTTGGGCTAAACTATATGTAGAATTTGTAGACAGCTTTGAGTGATTAGTTGAGGAAGAAGAATTTCCTGGTAAAGGAAGAACCTGAGATACAGTAGAAGATGAAGGGGGAACTATTGAAGAGGTTACAGCTACACGGTAAACTGGTTGGTGTCTCGTAGCGTCCAGCGAGCTAGAAAACCTAGGACATGAAGAAGGTTGTTGCTTTTGTAGCCCAGTCTCAGAATGTCGTTGTTCGCTACTAGAATGCATCTGTGCATGCTGAGCACCCTTTACTGACATGCATAACTGACCACTATGACCAGCACAATGATAGTACAAAGATCTAGCACTAAATTCATGTTGAGAAAGAGAGGATGGATTTGAAGCTGTACTTGCTGAAGGTGCTGGAATCGTATTAAGTCCTTGTTTTTCCGTTTGTGTACCGCATGGAGGCCAAGACTGGGTCAATGTGTTGAGTTCAGGCTCCATAGCTTTTAATAAGACATCAAAAGCGGAATTTGCACATGAAGACGATTTTCTGGTATTCTCAAAATGAATACTTGCACTTTTCTGGTTGCTTGGTAATGAGCTGGAAGTAGATCTTTTCCCTGATAAAGTCAATTTGTTACCAAAATCATAGTCTTCACTTCTGCCATTACATAAGTCTGGTGGTACGGAATGCTTTTTAGCCTGCATTAAAACCCTCTTCACAGACTCAGCAATTAGCTCAGAACTATCACCACCTTTGCTTTGCCTGGTATTTTGTTTACTTTTCGGGACAAGCAAAAGTTCCTTATCTTTGGAGCTTCCAGAGCCAGTTGGATAAGTACTAAGAGCTGTAAAGGCCTTTATATCATGCCTTTGCTTTTCTTTAGAAGCATTTCTCAATGGTGATTTTGGTATCTTCTTCAGATGATTTTCTGTTACAATTTTTTTCCGCTTGACGCCTTTAACTGCATCTGAGCAACATCTGGAACCAACATCCAAGATTTCTATTGGGGGGGGGGGGGGAGAGAGAAAAGAAGAAGCAATTTTAATTTTTATAAGTCACAGTCATTCATCAAATAAACTGAGCAAACAAGATAGGTTTCTATTCACAAGAACACAGAATTAGCAAAGCATGCTGGAGATACTGTGAAACTCATCACAATTGTTTTGTCATTTTGGTTTTAAGAAGCATTTCACCAAAAATTCCCAGAACAAAAAAAATATATGTTTGCATATAACCTCTTAAACTGTTACATGAAAGAAAGCAGAGATTTACCAAAAAGATAACATAGATGTAGGGCCTTATTTAATAAACTCAGAAGAGTGTGCTTTTTGCAGCAAAATTGTGAACGACCTGATACTCTATTCTACACATTTAATAATGGGTTAAAAGAGGCAGCCAAAGCAGTCCCAAAGAAAAATGAATGTGCAGCCGAAATGCTAATTAATTTAATGTGTCGTATTTGCAAAATTCTGGATTCATACATACATACAAATTCTGAAGAGCATTTTTCGCTAAGTGAACTGTACAATTATCAAATAAAATATAAGACGACAAATATATATTTTTGGCCAATACGCTTAGCTGAAAATTAATTTAACCCTTTGGGTGCCTCATGATAGATCCCCCATGTCACGGGAACCTAGCACTCCAGGAGAGCTCCTGTGGGGGGGTTGTGGTTCTCTGGTGCCGTTGGGCTCCGGCGGCTCTCAAAGGGTTCAAATAGTTAAACAGATCTGAAAAGCAACCCAAAGAAATTAGAAAACAAAAACAAACACTGTCACAATTACCTGCCACGCTGCCTAAAGCACTATGACCAAGGCAAAAAACCTGTGAATGAGGAAAACCTCCTGTGAAATCCCCTAAATAAATGCCTTCAATACCCTGCAATGCCTTTCCACAAAAATGGAGCAATTCAGGGCCCTACTCAGTCAATTCCAACAAAGCAGATTCAATATTGCAGGGGGGGGGAAAAAACACACAACAACTTTGCTGCTCTTCTCCTGAAAAGGTTTACATTCTTCACCTAATTCACCAAAGATTAGTTTTGCATGATTTTCTGGACAATAAAAAAAGGGCAATAATCCTACGCAAATACAGCAGAGTTTCAGCAGAGATACAAAAGAGTGATGCTAACCAGTGATAAAAACTAGCAGTAAAAACATGGATACAAATTACAATGAAATAGTGAAGAAATCAGGGATTCCAACAGGTAAATCTGGGATGAAACCAGTGTCATTTCCCCATTTTGGAGCAATGTCTGATACACAATATCTCATGCACGCTCACTCCATCTCTTTCTCTCCCGTTTAAGTGGTCTCTTTCAATCGCAAGTTTATCTATTTCACATATGCTGTCTCTTATCCGGACGTTTAACACACACAACTTGCCATTTTGTGGCAAGGCATTGTGGGATTTTCCAGGCCTTTCTACGGTATAGACACATTGACAGGAGCTTTGCCTCAGTTGTTATGCTTTATTCACAATTCTTTAAGCAGCTGGCCAGGTTTTTTCCAACTATATTTGCACTGATTTTCAATATTTTCACTTCTCAGGTTTGTTTAACTATTAAAAAAAAAAAAAAAATCAGCTAAAATCAACCTGCTAAAAAACTGTAGTGATAATTGTACAGTTCACTAAGCAGGGAAAAAACTGTTTGGAGCATATTAAATGCTGGGTGAATACTGAATATTGGAACTCTCAAAGCCACCACCAGTTTGTTTTTTCAAGACTTCAGTTGTTTCACATTTTAATCTGGTCTGTAACTGTTACATACGCCCATAATTATATGTTATCTCTAACTGTCCTGAAACATCTGTAAATATACTGTAACCATGTATTTTCACCATAACTCGGTGCCCAGGACATATGTGAAAACATAGAGGTAACTCAATGTATTATTTCCTGGTAAAACATTTAATAAATAAAATAATACATTTGCAAACTAATTTGCTTTTCAGCTGGAGATATTTTGGGACGGCTTCAGATGTCTCTTCCCCTTGTATTGAACAGTGAGAAGAGAGCCTAACCTCTTTTTCACAAATTTGTGAGAGGAAAAAAGCCAAAGCATACACTGACTCAACGTTTATTAAATAGGGAAATTAGTTTTGTGTAGTGTTGGACAGGGTCCTACATTTTTTTTAAACCGGGTAACGGGTACCCGGAGGATTTGGCGCCTTGTACTCGGCTGAGTTCCCGGCTACCCGGTTTATCACTTACCTGGGGGTGAAGGAAACTTACCTGGGGTGGAGGAAACTTACCTGGGGTGGAGGAAGCCGACGGCGACATCTGAACAGGTAAGCAGAGGTGCGGGGGCGGTGGGGCAGCACCAGCGGTCAGTGTGGAGCCCGCGCGGGAGCTGCAGAACTCCATACTGCACTGTGAGCTGGGACCATGTGACCGGAGCAGGAGAAGAAGCCGGGTGTCCAAAAGGAAAGCTTCTTCTCCTGCTCCGGTCACATGGTCCCAGCTCACAGTGCAGTATGGAATCCTGCAGCTCCCGCACGGGCTCCACATGACTGTGATGCTGCCCCACCGCCCCCGCACCTCTGCAGATGTCCACGCGGGCTTCCAGCAGGTAAGAGATACTTTTCAACTACCCTGACATTACCCGGATACCTGGCGCTGGATCCACTTTCCAGCTGTCGGGTCCGGGTGGGGGGGGGGGGGGGGAGGGGGGTGTGAAAGGCAGGGTCGGGAGGGGGGGAGTGAAGTGTGAAAGGCACGGCCAGGGGGGGGAGGTGAAAGGCAGGGCCTGAAAGGCAGGGACGCGTGTAAGAACCCTCCCCCTGCGGTTCCTCCCCTCGCACCCGGCTGCGCTCCTCCTCGGGCTGCCACTGGGGCTCTCCTCCCTCTTGGCCTCCGCCGGCTACCGGTCTGAGCCTGGGGATGATGCAGTGGAGCTAGGCCGCGGCCCCACCTCCCCACCGCCTCCCGGGCCGGCCTCTTCCTCCGGGTTGTAATGGGCGGGGACGAAGCTACCCCGGCAGCCCCACGCGCACTCATGGAAGGCGTAGTTCTCGGGAAGCTTGGGTGGTCGTGCTCGCAGCGGAGGCGCACACATCTCACCCCCAGGCCATGCATCTCACTCCCCTCTGGCTGCAGGTAGGAGCCGGTGAAGGGAGAGGCGGAGAGAGCCGGAGAAGCGTTTTCGGGGATGGGGAGCCGGGCGAGCATGCTCTAAGAGGGGGGAGGGGGAAAGCTGGAGAGAGCATTCTCTGGGGGGGGGGACACCGGTTCGAGGGGGGGGGGGAAGTGGGAGCAGTCTGTGGGAGGGAGAGCACCGGGGGAAGGGAGAACGCCGGGGAGCGGGCTCAAAGGCGTGGAGTGTGTGAGGCTGCGGACATGCGGTGTGGTGTGTGAATGTAACAGTGGGCTAGAGCACCGGCCAATGAGAGCCGTGGGGGGGCGGGACACACGGGGGGGAGGGGCAGACACACCAGCCAATGAGAGCCGTGGGAGGGCGGGCGGACCGACGGACCAATCAAATGTTCTACAGACACTCACAACCAAGATTTTCAGTTATAAATATATATATATATATATATATATATATATATATATATATATATATATATATAAAATATATATATGGTGTTCCTGCCACTTTTTAATCCTTTTTGTATTGTCTTTAATAAGATGTGAAATAAAATTTGTGATAGTTTTGGTACACCCATGTGCTCTATTGGGATACTCTTTCCTTCTTTGTGCTTATACATAAATATATATATATATATATATATATATATATATATATTGTGTTTAGAAAAACCTGGGACAGTAGCCACTGATAGATACACCCCTGTGTGACTGCCTGTCTCTCTCAGGGGTAGAGACACTGACTACATTTATAAAGTGTAGCTCCTTAAGTACAGAGGGGGAAGGTACAAGGTCTGAGCCCAGGATTGGGCAGAACACAGGCCGTGTCCCATCTCCTCCCCTATCACTCAAGGAAGCTGCTTATGTGGGGAAAATCCCTGGATGGGTCCTGACATTGCCTGCGCTGTTACCAGGGCTTACATGTCAGGGAGGGCAGAATGGTAGCCAAAACCAGGCATGGCTACATCTTTATTGTGCTTATATAGTGTAAATCTACATAGAGTAACCAACCTACAACTGTGCAAATTTTCATGGGATTGAGCAAGAAATATAGAAGATATGTTGAAACACAAAAAGAGCCCCCTTTTCCCAGAACGCAATGTATATGTGCAAGAAGGAAAGAAAAGACAACCCGTACAGAAAGGGGAAATAATGAATTGTAGCGTGGAACATTTTCTATGGATATATTCATATCCTGAATCTAGTACGACAGCAACCAGAAGATACGGTGCTACACAGATTCCCACCTGCACTCCCCATATCAGCGGAGTAACATGCTTAAAACACAAGTGGCAAATTTACGAGTTTATTACCATACAAAAAGATTTATTTCTAATTTTCTTGATATACTACACCATGGTGGTTTTCTTTCCCCCACAACTTGCGTTTAACTCACTCTCTGAACAATATATTTATTTATATATACACACACACACACACAAACTATGTAACACAATAAACTCGCAAGACCTAATTTTACTGCATATTTCTGAAAACTGTTTATTTACAAACTAAAAATATCTAAAACCTGGGGGGGGAGAGAGGGAACCGAAACCAAATAGCTCTCATTGTACAAGTAAATGCCTCAATATATGGGGAACTGATGCTAGATGTAAAAATGCTATATTCTGTGATACTTAAGAGACTGATAATCAGTGTAATCTTGCTACCAGTGTCTCTTGTGCTGAGTAGCACTGCACAGCACTGTGATTCGTTAACTCGTTACCCGGATCAGCATCACATGGTCACCTAGCAGCGTGCTTTTGCGTGGTGTAGCTGACGGAAGGACGCAGGGACCCACTGGGGTTCGTCGTGTATACACAATCTGGTGAGATCGTTCCTCTATCCCCAGTCTCTGCTAGTGCCTCAGACAAAAAACACAAAAAAACAGCGCAAACTGCATAGTGAAGTATATCAAATATTATTGATCCATAAAAAGGTAAGTATTAAGCGTACATTAGGTAGATAGAACAAGCGCATTGAGTGCTAAAAGCACAATGAGTTACCACTCAGCAACAGGCGTTAGGCAGCTCTGGATATCGCAGCAACGAAGATTCATGAGGTCATCAGCAGGTTCTCGGTACACGATCCTGCAGAAATCGATTCAATCCGGTGGGGCTGTCTTTTTCAGAGGTGTATTCCTCCCAGCGGTGTCAGCAAATGTGTTCCCGTCGGACTTCCGGATCGCGTCAAGATGACGTCACGGCGACACACGTTAGTGTCCTCGTGGTACACGTTGATCATGCAATGAGTCCAGTATGCACCAGAGTCCCAATACACCCAATCAACGGGGAAAGGAGGTCACAGCACCAACAGTTCGATAAGCCACCAGGCAATATGCCAATATACAGTAGCAGTATAGCAACAATAGCAAGAATTTAAATAGTATAATAAAATCAACTAATCCTACGCGTTTCGTAGCTCCCGCTACTTAATCAGGGTAAGTTTGACAATGAATTCAGTCTGCATTAAGTACACCTCCCTCTGTCCGTATTGGACAGTAATTAATTGATAGCTACCAATCGGTATAACAATAGGAAGGGGGTGGGAAAAGGGGGAGGAGTAACCCAAGCAGACCAGCAACTCACTGGCAATCAAAACACATTGAACACATTATTTTATTGACAAAGAATTTAAACCTAAAATAGAACCTAAAAGAAAAAGAAAACAATGTTAATAACAATCTTAATCCATAAAACGGCAGACAAATTTACACATTGAATGGTATATAAAAAATTAGTAAAATACCAGAATTATAATCAAACTAGAGAGAGAGACACAAACCACTAATTGGTGCTCCTTATACTTCCTCACAAACCTGGCCCTACTACCTCCTTCCACATTGCTGTTGGAAATACGATCATTCACCCAGTAGCCCAAGCACGCTGCCTAGGGGTCACACTTGATTCCTCTCTCATTCTCCTCTCATATTCAAAACGTTTCTAAAACTTGTCGCTTTATCCTCCGCAATATCACAAAGATACGCCCTTTCCTCTTTTACTCAACTGCTAAAACTCTGACTCAGGCCCTCACTCTCTCACGTCTCGATTACTGCAACCTCCTGCTGTCCGGCCTTCCTACCTCTCACCTGTCTCCCCTACAATCTATCCTAAACGCTGCTGCCAGAATCACTCTACTCTTTCCTAAATCTGTCTCCGCATCTCCCCTCCTGAAATCCCTCTCCTGGCTTCCGATTAAATCACATATCTCACACTCAATTCTCCTGCTCACTTTTAAAGCTTTACATTCTTCTGCCCCTCCTTACATCTCAGCCCTAATTTCTCGCTATGCACCATCACGACTTGCGTTCTTCTCAAGGATGTCTTCTTTCTACCCCCTTTGTATCTAAAGCTCTCTCCCGCCTTAAACCTTTCTCACTTTCTGCCCCACACCTCTGGAATGCCCTTCCCCTCAAGACCCGACTAGCCCCCTCGCTATCCACCTTTAAGACCCACCTTAAGACACCTGCTTAAAGAAGCATATGAGTAGCACTGGATAATCATGGACACATGACACATAAAGCTTGGCCCCCTGCAGACGCACTTACTAGTATTCCCTCCTACTGTCTCTGTACGTTCTCCCTACCTACCAATTAGATTGTAAGCTCCTCGGAGCAGGGACTCCTTCCTTAATGTTACTTTTACAGTATGTCTGAAGCACTTATTCCCATGATCTGTTATTTATATTATTTGTTATTTATATGACATGTATTACTACTGTGAAGCGCTATGTACATTTATGGCGCTATATAAATAAAGACATACAATACAATACAATACTGCTATATTGGCATATTGCCTGGTGGCTTATCGAACTGTTGGTGCTGTGACCTCCTATCCCCATTGATTGGGTGTATTGGGACTCTGGTGCATACTGGACTCATTGCATGATCAACGTGTACCACGAGGACACTAACGTGTGTCGCCGTGATGTCATCTTGACGCGACCCGGAAGTCCGACGGGGACACATTTGCTGACACCGCTGGGAGGAATACACCTTTGAAAAAGACAGCCCCACCGGATTGAATCGATTTCTGCAGGATCGTGTACCGAGGACCTGCTGATGACCTCATGAATCTTCGTTGCTGCGATATCCAGAGCTGCCTAACACCTGTTGCTGAGTGGTAACTCATTGTGCAGTGCTACCCAGCACAAGAGACACTGGTAGCAAGATTACACTGATTATCAGTCTCTTAAGTATCACAGAATATAGCATTTTTACATCTAGCATCAGTTCCCCATATATTGAGGCATTTACTTGTACAATGAGAGTTATTTGGTTTCGGTTCCCTCTCTCCCCCCCCCCATGTTTTAGATATTTTTAGTTTGTAAATAAACAGTTTTCAGAAATATGCAGTAAAATTAGGTCTTGCGAGTTTATTGTATTACATAGTTTGTGTGTGTGTGTGTGTGTGTGTGTGTATATAAATAAATATATTGTTCAGAAAGTGAGTTAAACGCAAGTTGTGGGGGAAAGAAAACCACCATGGTGTAGTATATCAAGAAAATTAGAAATAAATCTTTTTGTATGGTAATAAACTCGTAAATTTGCCACTTGTGTTTTAAGCATGTTACTCCGCTGATATGGGGAGTGCAGGTGGGAATCTGTGTAGCACCGTATCTTCTGGTTGCTGTCGTACTAGATTCAGGATATGAATATATCCATAGAAAATGTTCCACGCTACAATTCATTATTTCCCTTTTCTGTACGGGTTGTCTTTTCTTTCCTTCTTGCACATATACATTTGCTGACACCGCTGGGAGGAATACACCTCTGAAAAAGACAGCCCCATCGGATTGAATCGATTTCTGCAGGATCGTGTACCGAGAACCTGCTGATGACCTCATGAATCTTCGATATCCAGAGCTGCCTAACGCCTGTTGCTGAGTGGTAACTCATTGTGCCTTTAGCACTCAATGCGCTTGTTCTATCTACCTAATGTACGCTTAATACTTACCTTTTTTATGGATCAATAATATTTGATATACTTCACTATGCAGTTTGCGCTGTTTTTTTTGTGTTCTCTGTCTGTAGTGCTGTTGGAGTGCTGAGCCACCCTGACCATTTAACAGCTGCAGCTGCCACTGTATCTACAGAGTTTGTAAATATCTAGACCCTAAGATTGAAGGGTTGTGATTATTATTATTTCACTATTAACACTATATCACTATCAATGGGTTGTGGTTAAATGGTTTATTAGTTGCGCACTTTATTTCTTTATTTTTTATTCATCTGCTAGTGCCTGTTGTTTTCAGCATTTATACATCACGGAGGATATCTTTCAGCCAGCAATTGATATTTAATTGTATCACATCTTATATATTATTCTTTCCGCACGGCTACAATATATTCCTCATTTGTCGGTACCTATCCGTATTTATGTTACAAGGAATAAGTGACTCTATCCTTCACTCCTCCACAATAGTTTATTGGACATTTTTTTGGTCATATATTTTTTGATCACATCTCCTAATATTGTAATACCCTCTATCATTGTGTGTTATATTTTATACATGTATTGTTATTGTTTTTAGCTGTTTAGGTCCAGGGACCAAGTTTTTCATTTATTTCATTAAATTGTCCAGCTATTTTTATATTGCTATATAGGATTGCGCTTTTTTTCTTTTTTTAATCCATAATTGGATAGGTGTATCCTCAGAGCTGCATCCTATTGGCTCAATATCCTCCATCACTACTTGACATATATATTTTTTATATATTCACATTTTGCACATTCAATTTATTTTTATCACACTTGTGCAAGTCCAGCACTGATATATATATATATATATATATATATATATATAAAAATAAAAAAATATATATATATATAGATACATATATCTATATATATATATATATAAAATCATTTCCCAATTAAGGATGTGATTGGAATAATACATTTTTGACTGAATAAGGGATCTTGACTTATTCAGAGACTTATGCAGAAAGCAGCTATTTTTCAGTGGAAAACAAAAGTTGGCATAAGATAAAAAAAAAAAGCAGAAGTTTCAAATATATATCAAAACAATCAGTCTTACTGAACATTAATGTATGGGACTTTCCAAATGATCTATCACGTCTTATGATCTATTGCAATACAAACAAAAACTTGCATAGAAAACAAAAATTATATTATATATATATATATATATATATATATATATATATTAATACTTGCTGTAACTGTTTCATTTAAGTTGGTAATTATGTTAATACTTTGTAGCACGATGAAAGATACTTGATGCTTATCACATAGAAGGTTGTGTATCAATCACAATCACTTCAATGGAATCATTATACTAGTATTAATAATTCTAGGCAAAATATTCTATACAAGGCATACATATTTGATTAAAATAATGTCAAGGCAAATGTAGGACACAAAACCGCTGAGTAAAAATAATCCTAATTGTGTATGCCCTTCCATACATTTGGCTGTTAATGCCGTATTCCATTTTTTGCCTACACTACTGACACATGAGAATTAAACAATTCTCTAGTATGATCAAAGCAGCATTTGTCACTGCACCTACAAGCACAGTCAAACAATGTAACCGAAAACACTGGATTTTGTGCAGATTGAGCTTCATTTGATCAAGCTCAGATAATTCTTTACACCTGTCTTTAAAATGTAACAGGACTTTAGTTGAGAGGTACTGCACAGTATAGGCGACCACAAACTTAAAGCGAATGTAAACTATAATTGCACATAACTAAATGAGCCGAGATTACACAATTTCTAAGAGGCGAGTTACAGATGGAGGAAAGGAAATTTCACCAGCAACAAAGGAAAGGGATCTTTACAGTAAGGGCAGTTAAAATGTGGAATTCATTACCCATGGAGACTGTGATGGCAGATACAATAGATTTGTTCAAAAAAATGTTGGACATCTTTTTAGATGGGAAAGGTATTCAGGGATATACCAAATAAGTATACATGGGAAGGATGTTGATCCAGGGATTAATCCGATTGCCAATTCTTGGAGTCAGGAAGGAATTTATTTTTCCCCTTAAGAGATATCATTGGATGATATGTCACTGGGGTTTTTGTTTGCCTTCCTCTGGATCAATAAGTAAGTATAGATATAGGATAAAGTATCTGTTGTCTAAATTTAGCATAGGTTGAACTTGATGGACGAACGTCTTTTTTCAACCTCATCTGCTATGTAACTATGTAACTATGTAAGATGTAGCAAACCTTACAATTTGCCGCAGTTGATCGCGGTCACGTGATGGGTGCGGCCTCGAACGATTAACGCTGACGGGGGGGTCCCATTCGGAAGCATGGAGCACCCGCAGCGCCATCGTGGCAAACACTGTCCCCAGCGCTGCAGACTTGAGGTTTTTTTGTCCGCAGTGCTGGGCACAGTATGTCTTACTACATCTGTATGTTATTGATTCATGTTCTAACCCTGTTCACTACCAGAGTTGCATTGCTGTGCACGGCGTGGCCAGCCCCTCTGAGAGCAAAGGCGTTACATACATGGTCTGAGAATGGCAATAACACTCCACAAACTAATGTCACACTTATCCTTACATCTTTTCCAGTACAACGACAAAGTGCATCTTCTATCACAATGACACTTTAAACATACAACAATTTGGATTACAGATTTCCTGGTATATTATTTTCAACCACACATATTGAAAATATAGTTGTGCTGTAACAGAACAAAAATAAATAATTCCTGTCTTAAAAAACGATGCCTCTTTATGTTAGTGAAATGAAAACATATGGGATACTATTAATCTCAAATTTCTAAACTTGAGATGTGATCTTGTGTACACACACACACACACACACACACACACACACACACACACACACACACACACACACACACACACGTTCTGTGTGTGTGTACATCCCATGAATCAGACATATGCTTTCTCCTATACTGAAGCCAGGCACACTTGAAGATATCACCTGGTTTTTTATGTGATAAGTGTAAAATATGATATCGTTCCTTAGGCTTCTTTTCTACAGGTTTGTGTGTTTCTTCTGATCAGTGTTTTAGAGTTCTTGATTTCACACCATTCAGATTTTGTGAAATACACGGCAGGTTGTTTTTATTCTTTGTATAAATACATCAAGTTTTCACTATATCTACAGCTACAGTAAGTAAACGTAAAACCTTAAATTAGCCTAATTGCTGCTACAAAATATGACTAATTACAACATATTCTCTGCTTAAATCTTAGACTTAACTCACCCTTTCATGGGGCTGGACACTGCAGGTCTCGAACAATAAGGTGAGCGGAAAATAAACTTTACAATCAATACTAAATACATGTCAACTCTGGTATTTGCTTCCTAAATTCATAAAATATAAAAACTACTAGTTTAGCTTGCATTAGACAGCGTATTCTAGAACATAACACAATGAAGAAATTCAAGAGAACAGGACAAAACAATCACGTTCAATATCATATAATTTAGATAAGAAATGTGATTACCTGCACTGCTCTTCAGTATTACTCCACAAATCCCAATATTAGATTGCCAAAATGAGCTCTATGGCTGTGTTATAGTAATTCTCAGCGCTGCCAGCCTTCGTCTACTCAAACCCACGCATCATTACAACACCCACCTTCTTCCTCTCTTTTGCTTTCTCTCTTCCACTAGCCTCTCTCCCCTTTAACGAAGCAAAAGGCTTGCATTAAAACAGTGACATAGAATGATCAAGGGCAAAACTGAACAATACAAAAATATAGCTCCTAAAAAATCCACTTGACATGATTGTTGTGCAGTGTGATAAGTAAGTAATTGTAAGCTCATGAGCAGGGCCCTCGTTACCTCTTTGTATCTATTTGTGCATGTATACCCTCACCTGCTTGTAACTGTTTATGTTTCAGTAATATACATAACTCTATACCTCATTGGTGGCACTTCACAAATAAACTATCATAAGGAATGAAGTACTTGTCAGCTGTCTAGACAAAGGAAAATAAACAAGGTTCTCCAGGTCGCTCCCTCAGTCAATAGAGACGGGCAAACGTGTCAAAATCAGAGGCGGCATTTTTTGTTGTTGGCTTTTCATCAAAATGCGTTCCGCAGGTGGATATACATAGGTGGTTTTGACAGTTAAAAATTTGTATGAATGCTCCTGAATCCGAAATCATTTTCAGTTGGCGCAAATGTCATAAAATCCAAATAGACGTCATCAAAAATGGAGGGAAGACATGCTACCCGATTGGCTATCTTCCCTCACTTTTTGATGATGTCACATCACTCCAAAAAAGGTAAGGCATCACATGGTATATCTACCAATCCGATTGGTGGGTCTAAATTGCAATGGCTTACATTTTTTTTTTTTTTACGTGACGTTATCTTAAAGGGAGGGAAGCATATCCATCCTGATTAGCTGGCTTCCATCCCTTTAAGATAACATCACATCATTAAAAAAAATGGAAGCCATCATATGGTACACCATCCAATCGGATTGGGGGGTGTACCATTTGTCAATCAAATGTGACGTCGCAGGTCTTACATAAAGGCTTGTCACGTCTCATTTGAACCCAAGAAGATGTCGGATCAACATCTACTGGACCAATTGGATTACAAAGGAGAAAAGAAGGAAGAAAAGAAAAAAAGAAGAAAAAACTTAGGCTTGTAATATAGTGCGCGCTGTTGCGCTACCGTGCGTACACACGCCTCAATTACAATTGACTGTGGGAGGCTGACGTTGATAGAGTCGAGACGCGCACGCCCGTGAGCGCTATGGCAGACCAAAGAAAGTACAAGAGAATTGTATTTTCGCGTTGTCGCCGCGCCACGTGACTCTATGAACCAATCAAAGTGCAGCCTAATGCTGTGACGTCATAGCCACGCCCCCAAGCCGCGCACGTCACCACTTACCGTCTACAAACTAAACAACCGCGCCACGTGCACCCGCACCCACTATATTACAAGCCTCACCGGAGACTCCTCTGCAATCAACAGAGGATTATGGATTTCTGCAAATCTTGGTGATGAGGATCATTGTGTCACGGGTCAAGAGTTGGTGCCACAGTTGGACGAGGAAGGGTGAGTTTTCATCCCAACGAAAGGTAAGAAATACATTGATTGGATTTTATTTAATTGTGTTTTTTTTTTTTGTAGGATACCCATTAACTGGCAATGTGTTTATCTATGCCCTTTTCATGGCCTTTCAGGCCTCCCAGGTGGGTAGCCGGAGGGGGTTAACCCCTTAATTACCACAGTGGTTAATCATCGCTAAGGTGATTATGGGGTTGCAGGTCAGTAGTTAAGTTTTTCTATTTTACTGTCCACTGAAGACGAGGACGGCCTTGATCCCGGGAGGGGTAAGTACAACTTTAATTTACTATATGCTGGCTGGGTAGCGTTTTGGTTATGTTTTCTTTTTTAAGGTGCAAACGTGCTATTATCCAGATCTGGATAATAGGGATTTTGCCCATTACTTTACTGTATGTGTTGGGGGAAAGGAGGTTGTTGGAAGTAGAGGGGCTGGGTAGTAGGGTGCCCATTCATTGCCATTGCGGTTACCTTTGCTCGAATTGAGGGTATACGTAACCACACAGGCAATCAATGGGTGTATTGGTGTTTGTATTGTATTGTAATGTTTATTGGGGGTGGGTGAAGGGGGTAGTTACCCCGGGTGGGTGGTTAGGCCTCTTGGTTGGGTTGTGGGAGGGGTTAACCCTTTCATTACCATAGTGGTTACTACAGCTATGATAATGAAGGGGTTAACCCCTCCAACAACCTTCCCGGTAGGCCTAACCACCATCCCTTGGGCAACCACCCCCTTCACCCATCCCCTCTACCCACAATAAACCAGGTACTCTGGCTTAACCTCTTCATTGCCTTAGCGGCTAGCCACTAAGGTAATGAAGCTGCTTTTATTTTATTTTGATAACCCAGTATTGAAGCAGGGGGTCTCTGTAGCTGAACCACATTAATTTCAGCCTCGGGGACCCCCAGCTTCCCGAGTCACTGGCCCGGGTATGGGGTGCCGGTATCTCCCTGCATTGTTTAAATGTCCCGGTCACGTGGGCTTTCACATGGGAGAATTTTAACATGGCTGAGATACCGGCACCCCATAACGGGGGCTGTAACTCGGGAAGCTGGGGGTCCCCGAGGCTGAATGTAATGCGGTTCAGCTCCCGAGACCCCATGCTCCAATACCGTTTTATTAAAATAAAAAACGCGCGATAGCCTGTTATAGGCGCTCAGATAAAGTGACTGATTCAGTCTCACTATTACTGCTCTTCTCTTACAGACACCTGGTAGGATTCGTACAGCATGAGTCCCATTGAAACGCAAGGACCCCCGCTGTGTTAATCCCGATGGGCTATTAAGTCTCCTTACTGGCGTGCACAGATCCGCTACAGCGGATTTAGGGGTGGCTGCGTGACCGCCGATAATGCTGCATCTGTATATCTCTCCTCAAACCCACATTGAAATAGCTTGCGAAGAGACACCTGTGTACAAAAACGAAAAAACCTGGGAGATACAGTATGCCAATAGGATATGCCCAGTATATATATTTAAATGACTGCCACCCCATTCCTCCTAAAATATTTTCACATGGCCTATCCTGACAAGCCAGGTCCTAAGGTACCTTGTGAGCAAGTGGATACTGTCGAGTCCAGCAGGACCTCTGATATTCTTGTCAGCAGCTCTAGCAGTGTGAGAGAAACCAGTTGTTGGATAGCTCCACTGTTGAAGCATATTTTTGAGCTCTACAGCATACACCTGTAGCTAATCATACTGATGGACAGTATTTCCCCTTTGAAAATCCTATTACAGCTCAACCCCCTTATAACGCTGTGCTAGGGGTCCAAATAATCAAATAGCGTTATAAGCGGATCGCGTTAGAAATAATGTACAATTATATACATTGTACAATAAAGTATTTAAGATACCAATAAACGTGTTGTAAAGTATTCATAAATAAGAAAATTGGAAGCCACGCTTGCATCGCGTTATAAGCTGATTCGTGTTGTAACGGATCGTGTTCTACCGAGGTTGAGCTGTACCATACAGTATCTCCCAGGTATCTTAGATGTGCTCCCTTTTGTGCACAAGGCACATTGAACTGGAAACCAGGAAGTGATCTGCTTTGAAGGAAGGCTCCATGTAAATGGATATTCCGGGCAAAAGGTGACACATTGTGTGCTCATTTGCATGTCATTTCCCAGAATCCCTTGCTGCAGTGGGAGCACTGTATGCTAGGTATAATGGTGAAAGGCAGGGTTGCAGAACTGTCTAAGACATGTGAATGTGCTCACAAGTGATATTCTTTATTGGATATATATATATCTATAGATATATAGATATATATATATCTGTCAGAATAACCTCCAAGTGTCTATATAAAACAAAGTTCTTGGTGTATAAAATCATACAAAGTATGATGAGTCACAAAAATAAATATAATAATATTTATGCAAAAAATCCGGTAAGAAATGGTAGGGGAGACTAAGGGCAGCTTTCCATAGGATCACCCAAATTCAACAACAATCTTAAAAAAAAAAAAAAAAAAATAAAAAAAAAATCACACGCTCAATAATGTAAAAATGTATTGATAAATTTAATCTAGATCAAGAGTAAAAAAGACTCACTCACAAACAGAGAATGAATATAAACATTTCTGAGACTCAATCGCAATCACCGGCCTGGAATAAACGGCTTCGGCGAAGATCCTCTTCTGTTCGTAATCCACATGCTCACCGCATAGGTAGGAGGAGGCAGTCGGAGAGAGACAGATCACATCCACCAGCGTTCCTTGACAGTGTGATGACGTGTAACGTCCCTACGTGTTTCATCACAGAGATGGCGACTTCATCAGGGGGTAACGTCTTCAATACCCAATTGTCGCCATGGAGACAGTAGAACAATTAAGCAATCCCTCACCACAGCGACATATGGGAAATACAATTAAAACTATAATGAACTCATTCATAATGAAACAGTTCATCAATACAGAGACATGTAAACAAAACAATATAACATTTTAAATATAAATAAATAAATAAACAATGTAGAACCTACCTTATATCTCTATGTATCGATCTATTGATCTATCTATCTCATGAATATGCTCAGAACACACAGATAAAAATGCAATGCATGCATAAATAAGTTAAAAAGAAGTTAGAGAAGCTATACACCACACACTGTAATAATATTACAATATTACCCCAATAATCAGTAGATATAGGGCATATTAACAGGTACCAAGGTGGATATCTATCCAATTTCAAATATATTAAAGTAGTGACCATGCAAATCACCTGACAGACATGGCAAGGGTGGAAACATACAGACGAAATGCTCTGGAATTATTTAATATATGATCACACCAAAGTGCTGGTGTCCAGACATTCATTGAGACCCATAGGGGAAAGTGTATCCAGTTTATATATTCAAAATAAATCTCTTTTCTTTTTTTGCACAGGGGCTTGAACCTGTCCCCCTCCCTATACAGAGGGAGGGATATATTCAAATTCCACAATGCTGAAAGATGGCGGGTCCTATTGTGTGAATGTAAGAAATGTCTGGACAAACTATGAGTGCAGTTACCTTTAATAACATTACGCCGATGTTCCAGAAATCTGGTACTAACTGCTCATGTGGTGTGTCACACATATTGTGGTCCACACATGCAATAAATCGTTTAAACTACATAAGTAGACAAACAACCAATATGACCTTTAACTGTATATTCTGTTTTATTTGTGTATGAACTAAAAGTATTAGTGAGGGTTAAATGTTTGCACATATTGCACCTACCCCAACCACATTTGAAGCTACCTATGGGAGAACTTTACATCACAGAAATTGAAGTTCCCACCTCTTTAAGTCTACTTGGTGAAATTTTTTAAAATTATTTATATATCATGCATTTGAACAAAGATAGGCCAATGAGCATTTTTTATACTGAGCCGCGGATATTTTGTGGCTGAAAGGAATGCTCAAATTCTTGTCCATTTTATCATGGACCCCTATAAGTTTATGCCTGCCATGAAAAACTGTTCACTTTAATACCTAAAACACAACTTAAAGCTGCAGTTGTCTTTTTTTTAATTTATTTTTTTACTTCAATAGTTTTATGTGTGCAATCTCTAATTACCTAAAGAACTGTAGAGCTGCAGGTCAATTCGTTCTCCATGTATTGATAGGTCAAAATTTGGTGACATAATTAGTGAAGGGATCTGTTTATATTCTGCTTGTCTGTCAGTGGAAGCTCATGAATATTCATGAGCAATTCTGCACTGACATGTGCTAGAGGGAGGACAGGGCTGACAAAGGGGTGTGCCAGGGCTTGTGACAGGACATGAAGGGGCAGTGCCTTAGCAAATGGCTGTTAAAATAGAATACAAGAAAATTGTTCTTTCAAAGTTGTTTTTTTAAAAACAGAAAATGCTAAAAGTATTTTTTCTTACTACAGAACTGATTTATTTAAAAAAAAAACACACATGCTGGATATTGACTGAACTGCAGCTTTTAGCTAAATCTTGCAACAGCACAGATGCTCAGAGATTCAGTCTGATTTCTTGTGGTACAGTAGTCATTAAAGTTGGGCGGAGAATTGCAGACCACATCAAGACAATTGGATTCAGAAATTCGACAGCAGACACCTACAGTCCTGTGCCAATTTCTAGGGCTTATTGGTTTTTGCAGAGCTTTTATAGAAGGTTTTGGAGAAAAGGCTAGAGCCTTCTATTGCCTTCTAAGGCTGCACTTATAGTGCCGGCGAGACAAATGCATTGTCGCCGTCGCGTGCGCTTAAAGTAAGCACGACGCGACGGCTTGGTCGCAATCGCTGGAAGTCATCTCAATTTGATTAGCCTGACGTCGCCGGTACTATAAGCATAGCCTAAAGGGGAGGGGAGAGAGAAAGACTGATAAATATCCCTTACCATAAGATGAGTCTTGTGAACAGGGATTCACCAATTTAAAATTGGTATTAAAACAAGCTCCAGCCCTTCAAAATTCAGACCCAAACCTGCCCATTGCCGTACTTGTGTACACACCCCCAGATGCAATCACTGCAGTTGTGCTGCAAGAGTGACAAGGACAGTGGATACCGACCGGATACTTCTCTAGAGTACTGACTGCAGTAGAGAAGGGATATGATGACTGTACACGGACTCTGTTAACAGTACACTGGAGCGTATTAGCCACAGAACATGTGGAAGGGTTTGGAGATCTGACAGTGCAGACACTACACACACCCATAAAGATCTAATTGAGAAAACCATGACTGGATGGACACTTTCACACCGAGTATGATCTGTGGAGCTCCAAAACTGGACAAGAGATCAAAATGACGTAACCCAATTCATTCTCTGCTCAGAGAACAGAACTGAAAGCAGTAAGAGACGCAATGACAAGGTGGACAAAGGAACAAGTTGTAATTTACTCCGATAGTGCTGATCTATATGCCCTTTAGGCAACAAAAAGGATTCACTGATGCAACTGTTAAACCTTTGATGCATAAACATGTCCTACAGCAAAATTGGGATCAGGGAAAGAAATAACCCCTACGGGTCGCCCTGATCAAAGTAAAAGCTCACCAGAAGAGTGTTAACCCTCATGCTAAGCACAACAATAGGGCAGATGATTTAGCACAAAGTGTAGCCCTCACAGGTGAGTGGTGGGTATCATGCTGTGATGATGAGGAAGGTCAGCAAGTGTGGGAACTCCACGAGTTTCATTTAACACATGTAAAGCTGTATGCGGTCAGTTCTGCGAGTAAAGCTCCACAAGTGTCACTGCAGACAGAACGAGAAAAAGTTATAGAGCTGCTCAAAATAATAAGGTAAAAAAAGTGGAGCCTGTGATTCAGAATATCAGGGCTACTACTGTAGTGCCGACAGTTATTCTAAAACAAATCAGTGGCAATTACCAAAAAGACCCAGGTACATGCTGCAACATTTCAGTGACATTTCTGCAGAGACTAATGGCCCATCGGATTAACAGTGGGGGTCCCCGGCAGTCCCATTCAAACTGCTGTGTTAATCCGATGGGCCATTAGTCTCTGCAGAAATGTCACTGAAATGTACCCAGCATGTACCTGGCTAGTTTAAGGCAAGTTTTAGAATACTCGTTGGCTCGTCTGTATATAGGGAAGAGAATGGGAAACTTAAATACATCCCACCTGCAATGGTTCTAAAGGACCTAGTCAATGAAAATCACAGGATAATGGGTCATGTCTGGAAGTGCATCACTACCAGAACCGTAAAAGAAAAAATATTGGTGGAAGGATTTAGAGGGTTCAGTACAGGATATTTTGCAAGAATGTTTAATCTGTGCTCGGAGGCCAAAGGGACAGAGAGCAACAAAATCCTAGAATCACTCCTTTCACATACCCCGGCGGCAGCAGTGACCGCCTTGCAACCTTCTATTTTTGTCCTACAAAGGGACAGAGAGAGAGACCTGTACAGTATGAATCGTCCCCTTAAGGAAAAGTTGAGGAAGCTGGTAATCGAATCAGGTAGAAATGCGTTATTTCCCCCTTCCAACCATTTTAATGGCCATTAGGGGGAGTGCAAGTAAAAGCACACGGCTCACCCCATACCAGCTTATGACACGTAGAGAGATGAAGCTCAGATATCCGTCAGACCCACCACTCTCTGCTCCTGTAAAAAGAAGCAGTTGCTA
>NC_134484.1:187627971-187707971 GCF_040206685.1 Ascaphus truei
TTTGCACCTTGTGGTGAACCCTCTGATTTTGCTCTCGTGAAGTCTTCTCTTTATGGTAGACTTGGATAATGATATGCTTACCTCCTGGAGAGTGTTCTTCACTTGGCTGGATGTTGTGAAGGGGTTTTTCTTTACCATGGAAAGGATCCTACGATTATCCACCACTGTTGTCTTCCGTGGACGTCCAGGCCTTTTTGTGTTGCAGAGCTCACCAGTGCGTTCTTTTTTTCTCAGAATGTATCAAACTGTTGATTTGGTCACTCCTAATGTTCCTGCTATCTCTCTGATGGATTTTCTTTTTTTTTGCAGCCTAAGGATGCCTTGTTTCACTTGCATTGAGAGCTCCTTTGACCGCATGTTGTGGGTTCACAGCAACAGCTTCCAAATGCGAATGCCACACCTGGAATCAACTCCATACCTTTTACCTGCTTAATTGATGATGAAATAACGAAGGAATAGCCCACACCTGTCCATGAAACAGCTTTTGAGTCAATTGTCCAATTACTTTTGGTCCCTTGAAAAAGCGGGGGCTACATATTAAAGAGATGTAATTCCTAAACCTTTCCTCCAATTTGGATGTAAATACCCTCAAATTAAAGCTGATAGACTGCACTTTAAGCCCATATTCATTATTTAACAGTAACTTGAATTTATTTTGGTACGCAGCCGAAATAACAAAACTTGTATCAGTGTCCAATTATTTCCGGACCTAACTGTATACAGTATATACATATATATTCTTTATCCCAGCACATCTAGAATAAACATTTACCTCCCTGAAAGTGAAAGAAGCACCAATTGTAATTAAACTGTCTCCTTGACTATCAATCTCACCCAGCTGCCCTTCTCCCCTCCTTGTGACCTTGTAATTGTGTATTGTGTTGTATAAATGTAGATGTGTAAGTGTTTTTGTACACACACTGTGATGGTAGGGGGTAACCAGGCAAATAAAGTTTAAGCCCACTTTTGGTTACGCCTGATCAGTGTATAAGGGTTCAAGAGAGTTAGCTCTTGGGCCCAGTAACATTGTAACTTTCCAATGCAGAACATGTCATAAAAATATTTGCTGTGTTTTTCCCTTTTCCGGGCATGCCAGCGAGCACGGATTGCTAGGGGATGAGTTTCAAGGGGTTTTTTTTTGTAGAGGAATTGTTGTCAGAATGTGCCTAGGTAGTTGGGGTCCGGATTTGTAGGTTCCCCTAAAAATGTACCCCGGAATCATGCCTGATTCTCAGATACATATAGGCACATTGTCCCGGTAATATCACCCTTGAAAACGCTAGCGCGACTCACCGCTAGGGTCCCCTGCTTCAGCATAGCCCAGAAAGGTGAATGGGGCACAGGGATGGAAAGTGAACCTGCAGTTGAGGGGATCCCTAGGTTAAGGGTGGTACCCCAGTTAATGCCCAAGTAGCCCAGAACCTGTATTGGGTTTGTGGGTGCTCCAACCATATATAAGTTTGTGAGGGGACTCTGAGTCCAGGCTACGTCCAATAGATAGTGTGTGGGGAATAAAGGCTGATAGAAATAAAAGTACACATTTCTATTCTATTCCCCATACCTAGTGACTTAAGAAAGTATAAAATTATATTTTATTAATACTGTAAGGTACTGTAATGTGTTTGGGACTTTTAAAACCGATGTCCAGTCAGGCTGCCAGGGCTAACCCATAGGTGCCAGTAAGTCTGCTGGACATCAGAGTTCAAAGTAGCCATAGGATACCAGAGGTGTGAAAAGCACTTGGATGGCAGGGAAGGGCTCAAGTACCCAGGTCCGGAGACCAATGGCAGCCGTCCAGGCTGCCATTTGCTCTGCCAGACCTAGTGGAGCCTGACCCAGCGGGTGGCATTGAGAGAGCCAGGGACGGAGGTGGAAAACTTGCGCATGTCCCTTGGCAATTTCATATTTCCCGCTGACCCATCTTTTCATACCGGCTTGGCTCTGATTGGCTGCTGAGAAAGTTCCCACAGATGATTGGCTGCTGAGTTTCATGAATGAAACTCAGAATACTATAAAGAACGTGTGAGCCAATCAGAAGGGAGATTCCCAGTAGTAAGAGCGCGGACGGGCTTTTCAAAGTTGCTCTTGTGCGAATAGCAGAGGAACCGGCTTCGATTTCAAGCCAGGGATGCCTGCCTGCCTGCCAGATGCTAAGTCCAGCTTTTTCTGCCCAGTTCTCAAAATCGAATGTAGCGGTTGCAGCTGGGATTTGAGGACGTTTTGAGTTCCAGGAGATTGGGGATAACTCGCGGTCAAGAAAGTCCAAGTTCTCAGAAGAGAAGGGAGCGGTGGCGTGTGGAAATTCACGCTGATTTGGGAACCAGGAGATTCCGGGCTATGTCCCGGTCAGTGTAAAACTCTTATTTAGAGTTCCCTGCACCTAGGAGAGTCTGGTTTTTGACCCCAGACCCTCAGTAAGTGTGTCTTTTCGTCTGTATTTTGTTTTCCATTGTGTGTACGCGAATTTGTGCAAATAAACTTCAATTTATTTCATTGCCTTGCTTTTCTCAGTGAATGATCCTGGTAAAAAGGTGTAAACTGCCTGGTCTCCTGTGACACACACTATTTCGTTTTTAATTATGAGGTAATAAACGTGCATTTTTAAGCAGCAGGTGTGCTCCCAGACAG
Source organism: Ascaphus truei (assembly GCF_040206685.1). Taxonomy (NCBI): domain Eukaryota; kingdom Metazoa; phylum Chordata; class Amphibia; order Anura; family Ascaphidae; genus Ascaphus; species Ascaphus truei. The sequence continues at coordinate 187,630,600 of NC_134484.1, forward strand.
TGTGAAACTCGTGTTCAAGCTCCACTCTTAAGCTTGTTCTCCTCTTCTAGATTAATTACTGCAGCTAAAAAACTTGGAAGCGATGCCCCCCCTGTTTTATGCGTACTTTCCCACACATAGTTGCTGCCAGTCTAGGACATTTAGCCACCGTCGATCAGCCGCTATGATGTCTCGCCATCTGCCTTTTTGAGGCATAGGCAAGACCCTAACCTTACCCTAAAACCCCTATCCAGACCTCTTCTCCTAAAACCCCTAACCTTAACTCCTTACCCTAAAACACCTAACTGTAACTTCTTATCCTAAAACCCTCTACTTAACTCCTTACCCTAAATCCCATAACCTTAACCCCTTACCCTAAAACCCATAACCTTAACCCCTTACCCTAAAACCCATAACCCCTTACCCTAAATCCCATAACCTTAACTCCTTACCCTGAAACTCCTAACCGTTACTCATTACCCTAAAACCCCAAACCAGACCCCTTACCCTAAAATCCCTAACATTAACTCCTTACCCTAAAACTCCTAGACTTAATTCCTTACCCTAAAGTCCTTACCCTTAACCCCCAAACCAGACCCCTTATCCTAAACCCCTAACCTTAATTCCTTACCCCTAACCTTAACTGCTTACCCTTCAGCACAGGTGGCTCAATCAGTCCCTGCTTCAGCACAGGTGAATCAATCAGTCCCTGCTTCAGCACAGGTGAATCAATCAGTCCCTGCTTCAGCACAGGTGACTCAATCAGTCCCTGCTTCAGCACAGATGGCTCAATCAGTCCCTGCTTCAGCACAGATGGCTCAGAGACTCAGCCTCAGCCTCTGATTGAGCGACCTGTGCTGAAGCTGGAATATCCTGAGAACTTGGCCTGTTGCGGGGGTGGGGAGGGGTGGACTTGAGCACTGAAGTTGAGCTCCCCTGCATTAACATACCTATGCCATGTGGGCCAGTAACCTAATGGCAGCACGTTTTCATGGGTGATATAAAGACACAGCGTTGCAGCTTTATAATTGTGACTTTTGCAGCCACAATTTGTTTTGTTTTCGCTGCACTACTGACAGATCATTTCTTCTGATCTGGGGGACCCCAGAGCTGTAAGAGTACACCACTTCAGGTACTGTTGCTGCATTAAATTGGAAGGTACAAAATACCTGTGCATCAGCTCCCTGAATATCAGAATATGAACAACAATCTGGGTATAATCTTGGACATGATCCATGTAATACTTTGCACCATGTCTACAAACATTACTGGATGATCGTAATACTGCATCTACTTAATCTATGACTTAAAAACTTGAACTAAGAAAACCCCCAGTGTCAACCATCTGTGCCAACACATTCAGTACCAATTACACTGCAAACTGAATTCATAGTGCCTCTTAGCATGGGCAGCACGGAGCTTCTGGCAGTGCTGCATACAAAGAACAAGAATGCGACAGGACATACAATTGAAGCAGCAGAAATGTGAAATCTTAGGGGGGTTTGTGTGTTAATAAATCAGTTCTGCAGTATTAAAAAAATATTATTCAACTCTATGCCATTTGTAATTAGTTTTAAAGCATCCTTTGATTTCTATAGCAGGTTTAGCCCACCTCCCCAGCAGTGCGTGATCTTTACCGCTCTTTCCTGTTTGTGATCATTTGTTGCCAATGTTACCAGCAGTTTGAGCTGCAAACTGTAACAATAGATAATGTTATCGTAGTAATATAAGGATACATTGTAGCTGCTGCGTTACACTGACTGAAGCAGCCATTATGTTAGGCACACAATCAGGATTGAAATATTTATAACAGGTACACCAAGCGATTGCCAGTTTAGGTAAGAATGCAGAATTATACATTGTAACATGTTTTACATATTGCTTTAAGTGATAGGGCTTGATTTTAGACAGTCCTTTACTTTAGTACAGCGGTGCGCAAAGTGGGAGGCGCCCCCCTGAGGGGGGATCCGGAGATTTTTGTTGGGGGAGGGGAGGGCGCGGGCGTTTGCAGAGGTCCCGCGCTCTTCCCCCAGGCATTTAAATTAAATGTCGGGGGATCGCGTGAGGCCTCTGCAACGCTATACTTACGTTGACTCTCCCGGCGCCACTCGTGTCCATGGCAACGCGGGGCCATGTGACGTCACACGCGTCAAATGACGCTGCAGATCACGTGACGTGATGTCACGTTACATGAACCAGCGGCGTCATTTGACGCCACATCAAGGTAAGGGAGGGGGTGCGAGCACCAGCGGAGGAAAGGCAAGGGAGCGCAGCTGCAAAAGTTTGCTCCCCTGCTTTAGTATTCCCTCCTTTCTATTGAATATCATAAGCACAGCATAGAAAAAGGACACTCGGTACATCATATTATTAGTGCACTAGCTGAGAGACCCGGCGTGTAAATGCGTAATAGGTAGTATTATTTATAACTCGTGGAACAATAGGTGAGTATTTGTTGTAAAGGTTTCGGGGGGGGGGAGAGAAAGGGGAGCGGGGGGGGAGAAAGGGGAGCAGGGGGGGGAGAAAGGGGAGCGGGGGGGAGAAAGGGGAGCGGGGGGGGGGAGAAAGGGGAGCGGGGGGGAAGAAAGGGGAGCGGGGGGGGAGAAAGGGGAGCGGGGTGGGAGAAAGGGGAGCGGGGGGGGAGAAAGGGGAGCGGGGGGGGAGAAAGGGGAGTGGGGGGGAGAAAGGGGAGCGGGGGGGGAGAAAGGGGAGCGGGGGGGGGGGGAGAAAGGGGAGCGGGGGGGGAGAAAGGTGAGCGGGGGGGAGAAAGGTGAGCGGGGGGGGAGAAAGGTGAGCGGGGGGGAGAAAGGGGAGCGGGGGGGAGAAAGGGGAGCGGGGGGGGGGGAGAAAGGGGAGCGGGGGGGGGGGAAGAAAGGGGAGCGGGGGGGGGGGGAGAAAGGGGAGCGGGGGGGGAGAAAGGGGAGTGGGGGGGAGAAAGGGGAGCGGGGGGAGAAAGGGGAGCGGGGGGGGGGGGGAGAAAGGGGAGCGGGGGGGGGAGAAAGGGGAGCGGGGGGGGAGAAAGGGGAGCGGGGTGGGGAGAAAGGGGAGCGGGGGGGGGGGAGAAAGGGGAGCGGGAGGGGGAGAAAGGGGAGCGGGGGGGGAGAAAGGGGAGCGGGGGGGGGGAAAGGGGAGCGGGGGGGAAAGGGGAGTGGGGGGGGGGAAAGGGGAGTGGGGGGGGAAAGGGGAGTGGGGGGGGGGGAAAGGGGAGTGGGGGGGGGGTGGAGAGCAGTGGGCATATGTATTGTCATAATTTATGTATGGGCATTTCTCCCCCCTCCTCCGTGCGTCCGTCCCCCTGCTGGTTCGGCTGGTGGCCCCCCCGTTCCCCGTGACCCCCCCCGTTCCCCGTGACTCCCCCCGTTCCCTGTGACTCGCGCTCCCCCCCCCCACCACCCCCCCCGGCGCCCGCTTGGTCCCCCGATGTGCCATCCTGCTGAGTGAGGCGTGCAGGCGGCTGCAGGAAGCGCCCTGTGTGGGCCTGAGACTCGCGCTTCCCCCCCCCCCCCCCGGCGCCCGCTCGATGTGGCGTCCGGCTGAGCGGCGGTAGGAAGCAAGCGCCCTGTGTGGGCCTAAGACTCGCGCTCCCCCCGGCGACCCGCTTGATGTGGCGTCTGGCTGAGCGGCGGTAGGAAGCGCCCTGTGTGTGTGGGCCTGAGGCTGAGGCGGGACGCGCAGTGGGCCTGAGGCTGAGGCGGGACGCACAGTGACTTACCTGAGCGGGTGGTAGCGCCGGGGAGGTAAGGGAGCGGCTGGGGTAGGAGGGCCGCGCTTCCCGTTCGGAGCCAGTGCAGGACGGCGCACGTGAGGGGGGGGGGAGGGGGGCGGACAGAGGGTGTGTGTGTGTGTTTATAGAGCTGCTGTGTTGTGTGTGTGTGTGTGAATAGAGCTGCTGTGTTGTGTGTGTGTGTGTATAGAGCTGCTGTGTTGTGTGTGTGTGTGTATAGAGCTGCTGTGTTGTGTGTGTGTGTGTGTGTATAGAGCTGCTGTGTTGTGTGTGTGTGTGTGTGTGTGTGTGTGTATAGAGCTGCTGTGTTGTGTGTGTGTGTGTGTGTATAGAGCTGTTGTGTGTGTGTGTGTGTGTGTATAGAGCTGCTGTGGTGTGTGTGTGTGTGTGTGTGTGTGTGTGTGTGTGTGTGTGTGTGTGTGTGTGTGTGTGTGTGTGTGTGTGTGTGTGTGTGTGTGTGTGTGTGTGTGTGGCCCGTCACTCCGCCTCAGGCCAATGAGAGGTGTGCGGGGACGGGCGACCCAAGGGACCAATGAGATTTCCCCTAGGGACACCGGACATCCAGGCAGCCAAACATACAGTGCTTTCACTAATATAGTATACGATTTGCCATGTTTGTCAGAAATATTCCCGTTCATCTGATTGCACCCATGCATTTTAAAAGCAGACCTGACAAGACACATGTATATCGACACCAATTTGACATTAGCAACTTTAATTGCTGGACATTCTGCCAATATAAGAGGTTAATTTGCCATACTGATAAAAAACAAACAAAAATAACCGAGAAAACAGCTGCACAGAAATTTGCATGACCCCTGTGGCTGCCTCCTACACAATACATGGGTGTGTTTCCGGGGGTTTGTAACAGGATTTGTGCACCTTCCATTTCATATGTAAAGGCAAATGTGGCAGTTTTAGTAACAAATATGAAAGCATTAACTCTCAAGGATTGGCTGAAGCATTTGTAACAGAATATACGCAAATATACCCAGGAATGATGACGCCATGTATTTTAAATATTCAGTTCTTGCTAAAAAAAATATATATAAAAAAATGAATACCTCTTTTTCATTATACGTTTACGCACAATTTACTATTAAAATAAGATGACATCAGTATACAAAATGAAGGGATGAACATGCTCAGATTGCAAAGAAAATAATTTACCTGCCCATTTGTTGCATAACAAAGCTTAATAATGTCTACCCTCTCTATAGCTGGGTGCTGCAACTGGCTCCTCACATGCAGCCTGTGGAGGGGCTTGATGTGGCTCTTTGACTCGGGTGCTTAAGCAACTCGTATGAAAATTAGCAGGGCCAAAGTCAAATTGTTCACACTGAAACTCACTTGTAAGTTTAGAGACCTGATCTATAGGATTCACTTGTTTCTACAAGTACGTTAGAATTAGTGTGCTACATGTTAGAAATTACTCAGATCTTGTTTGCTTTCTTGACAACCTTGTATTGTCTGTTTGCCATACTTTTTTTTGTTCTATGTAATTAATATAAGGACAATTGATGCTCAGAGAAAACATTTTGCGCAATTAATCTTTCATCAGTGGTTTTAATAAATGTCAACAGAAGAGAAGCAAATAAGGTAACAAGGAACAGACAGGTTTGGTTAAATCCTGTAATACAACCTTCAAGACCTTATATGACCCAAATAAAAGCCAGATTATGTGTTTTCTTCTATGAGCATCTTCATCATCTTTAAAAATGCAGCCAATCAATTTCTGCCTGAACAGACAGCATGGTATTATACTTTACGTACTGATTTATGGATTTCATGCTTACAAACTGAGAAACCCAGCATGGGGTACCTTTGTTGGTTTGATTAAAATGAATGTTTTCAGCTCATCATTGAACTAAGGTGCTTAGTTTGCCAATGCAAGATAGGAGAAAGGAAGAGGCACACAAATTGTAGTGGAATCAAATGATTTCAAATGTATTAATGCATCAGAGCTAACAATGGTAACGTTTCAGGACAAGCAGTCCCTTCCTCAGACCAAACACCTCGCCAGAGAGGCACTGAATAAAACCTACTAAAATGCCTTGGGCTTCCCGTGTTTTAACCCCTTCTATGCCAGAAAGGCCTGCAATGCACTAACGAAGTACACAGAAAATGAAGACTGTGTTGAAGATGGAAATATTACCTTTTTGGGGTTCGTCGGGACTGTTCAGCTCTTTTTGTGCTTCTTCTATTTTGTCTGAAATGAAAAAGAAATATGTGATGCCACAATGCAACAAATGGTACAATCTATGAACACAGTAAAGCTTGCACAGTGCACACAGGGGGAGCGTCCCTAAGTCACAATGCACGATATCCCACTCAGATTCAGCATTTAATTCCGATAACCTGCATCGACGCTGGGTGAATCCCAGCAGAAAGGGCCATATGTAACGGAACGCGACATTTAGTCACGGCCAAGAGCAATCTTCTGCCCCATGGCACCTTTTCGTGCCGGAGGACATCTTACAGCCTCTTCTTAGGTGGATAATGACAGACAACATACTTCGTGAAATGGCCCTAATGTTTGTGACAAACATTGAAGGAAACTAAGATATGCAAGAAATGTATAACGATAAACAAGACACGAGGGGGAGGGGGGGGGGAGCAGGGAAGAAATACATTTTTCTTACAGAAACAACATGCTATATATCAGCCATAATACATGCAGAGACATTTCAAACATTAAAACGGCAATTTGATTATATATACAGTACTGTACTTTTTTACTGAGCAGGTAAACTGCGGATAGAAAGCAGACACCCCTTTTTCTGTTTAACAATTTGATCTCCAGCAACATCATGAAAACAAATGAAAATGAGAAATGCCACTAGGATACACAATATTCACATCATGCATTGGATGTTGTGGTCAAACACCTATTATTTGGAGCTGGATATTTGATGCAGCGGGCTTCTGTTGGTACCGTACGGCCGGCATAGAACTGCTCTGGGGGCGTGGAGGGGGTGGGGGCGTGGAGGGGGGGTTACATGATCCAGGTATGATGCCCATTTAAAAAAAAAAGAGTTGCAATTAAATACATTCTAAATATTCATTTTCCGAGACACCAACCGTCGTGGACGAGAAAATCAGCGACGTGGGGAAACGAGGGCAAAAGTTGTATTTTTTTAATGGGGAAAGTAGTGATTTTTCGCAGTGAAACTTTAAACTGCTGCTGATAGGAATTAGTGAGATGGAATCCAAAACAGTGGCACTCACCGACAAATCAGTGAATGTAGGCCGACCTGTATTTTACAGCTTTTATATCTTCCTGTACCTCATTTGCCATAAATAGTAATCTTGGTTTTTACATCTGTGTTAAACCCCTGGAATCTCTGTAAATCTGTATTGCTAACCTGAGGAAGAGAACTCTCGAAAGCTTGTCTTATAATATCAATTGTTATCACCTAATACTGAACTATTCATTTACTCTGCACTAGTACAACTGGACTAACACGGCTATTTCTATTTAAATCGTTCTGAAGAATTTACACCAAGGATGAAAATAAGTTGCGAGAAGATGAGGTGGTTGCAACTTCGCCTCAGAGGGAAAAAAAAACACTTCAGTATGTATTTTGAGCAATTAAACAAAGAATATGCATCAAAGGGTTCTTTAAAAAATAATAATCAAGCAGTAGGAATTGTCTGTGTTAACACTGGACAATACAGTAGTTACTGTCATTTGATTTTTTAAAAATCGGTACAAATACCACGAAATGGAAGATATTTCACACATTAAAACATGTATTTCATTTTTGGAATAACAGTCACTGTGGTTCTGTGCCTAATATTTGGATGCCAGAAAAATATTGATTAAATGGATCAACAAGTAATGATACATATTTGTGTACTCTATTTTTCTTATATTAATGCGTTAAGGGACACAGGACAAAGGTTGCTGTTCTTTTCATATTGTAAACTAATGAGCAGGTTTCCTGCTCAGTTTAATAAGAAAATGCATATATTTTTGAGCTTGCACAACTATGACCCATAGTGGAGTGTGAGCTACCATGTTTTATATATATGTAGCACTGTTTCCCCCTGAACACAGAACTACTGATGCTGTATAAATAAACCTGTCGGCTCGCAGGGCCTGAGCCTCTGTCACGGAGAGCCTGGGGTGATAGAATTATACCTCTTGGCGCAGCGCCTCCACCTGGGAGGGATCCTAACAGAGTGGGAGGAGCCCCTCCCAGGACATAATACACTAAGCACACACTTGCAGAAAACAGAACGGTCTTTACTGAACACCTATATCGTATTACTATATGAGTTCCCCAACGTCAGTCATTCTCACCCGAGAGTGTGTACCTCCTCCCCCACCACTGTGTACCCCCACACGTGTCCTCAGTACAACCCGTGTCCCATGGTCAGCGCTGCCACTATGTGTGAGTACTCAGTTGGTGCACGTGTAACGATACCTGCCCAGTGCGGCGGCACCTGAGCGTTCAAATCTCTTCGCAAAGGATCCGACGACCTCCCGGGCAATGTCCGGTTCCACCAGCGTGACCCTCTGTCAGAAGAGGACATGGTAACCATGGTCACAGCACTCCACACAACCAACGCATTGGAAAAAAGTAAAAAACTTTATTTAATCTAAACAGTGAGCATCAGTATCAACACTCTGACGCGTTTCGTCTATAGATAGACTTTAGATAGACGAAACGCGTCAGAGTGTTGATACTGATGCTCACTGTTTAAATTAAATAAAGTTTTTTACTTTTTTCCAATGCGTTGGTTGTGTGGAGTGCTGTGACCACGGTTACCATTTCTTCTTCATTCTACGTCATATCCGGAAGGAGCACGCTGACACCACGAGCAGCAGTGATGGCGACCGAAGCTTTCTAAGCGGGACCGCAGCAAGGGTTTCGTGAGTAAACCAAGTCTATGAGTTATTCTCTTCATTTACTATAATATTCGGGCGGAGGTGAGGCATATTGGCACCGGACTGTGACTTACCTTGGGGTTTCTTCAATGGAGAGGCTCCGCTGTACTTCTACCGGATTAACCAGCCCATGGACCTGTGCTGTCACTGTTTTCGCTTTTACAACTTTTATACTGCTAAGAAATTATTGGTGTCTGCTCCAAGACTTATGGGACGGTTGTGGGTCCAACAAAAAGGTGGTTTAGTAGACTCGGTTATTAACGGGTTAATACCCAATTGCTGACCCTCTGTCAGGACAATCCACCCTGAATATAGTCCTGCTCTCTCGGAGGAGTAGACCTGATCCCAAGCCTCTTCGCAGGAAGCGCAGCGTCCGCTGTATCCCTTAGGCTGCGTCCAGGGTGGCGCTGAGCTGGGGCGGGCGCTCACGCTGGCCGCGATGAGACACATTGCAACAATGTGTGTGGCCTGCGTGATCGCCCCCCCCCCCCCCTGCGTGTGCCCGTGAGCTGTCCTCGGCGCTCAGATTCAGGAGTTTCAAAATTTTGACTCTGTAGCTCTGATTTCAGATCACATTACCAAATTTACCCAATCAGAGGACAGCAAGGCAAACCAATGCAATACAAGCATTGGGAGCTTGCATTGGTTGCTGTCCTCTGACAGGGAGGGGGGGGGGCACGAAACGGAGGGGGGGACACGACACGAAACGGAGGGGGGGGGGTACGACACGAAACGGAAGGGGGGTACATGAAACCGAGGGGGGGCATGAAACGGAGGGAGGGGCACGAAACGGGGGGGCCATGAAACGGGGGGGCCAAGAAACGGAAAACGGAGAGATGTGAACGGGGGGGGTAAAACGGAGTGGTGGTGTGGTGGTAAAACGAAGTAGTGGTGGGGGGGGTAAAACGAAGTGGTGGTGGGGGGGGGGGCAAACGAAGTGGTGGTGAGGGGGGCAAACGAAGTGGTGGTGGGGGGGGCAAACGAAGTGGTGGGGGGGCAAATGAAGTGGTGGGGGGGCAAACAAAGTGGTGGTGGGGGGGGGCAAACAAAGTGGTGGTGGTGGGGGCAAACAAAGTGGTGGTGGTGGGGGCAAACAAAGTGGTGGTGGGGGGGCAAACAAAGTGGTGGTGGGGGGGGGCAAACTGAGTGAGGGGGGATGGGGGAGAGAGGGGAGGGAAGGGGGGAGAGAGGTGAGGTAAGGGGGGAGAGAGGGGAGGGAAGGGGGGAGAGAGGGGAGGGAAGTGGGGGAGAGAGGGGAGGGAAGTGGGGGAGAGAGGAGGGAGGGGGGGGAGATATATATATACATACACACACACACACACACACACACACACACACATAGTACTGTACATAAATACATCCTTAAATACTAAACTATAGAACAATACATATTCAGACATACTGTACACACATTCACTCAGAGAAGGGCAGGCTCAGCAACAGTGTCAACATTTTCTTTTTCACAGCAAAGTATCATGCACCGATATATCTTTAGAACAGAGGTGAATACTAGTGATGTACCGGTCCGAATAATGACCGGGTAACCAAGACCGGGTACCCGAAACAAAAAAGCGTGTGTGCTGAGCACGTACATTTTAAGTGAAATGTCTTTGTCTTTTGTCATAGAAATTGCAATTGTGATGATGATGTTTTTAATTAAAAATCAAAACACAATTTCAGTGACAAAACACATTGAAATTTGACTTAGAACGCGGGTGCTTGGCACACACCCCTTGTTTTAGCTATTTGTGGTGCTATATTTATACTAACTGAATTCCGTGTGTGTGAGAGACTCTGTGTGTGTGTGTGTGTGTGTGTGTGTGTGTGTGTGTGTGTGTGTGTGTGTGTGTGTGTGTGTGTGTGTGTGTGTGTGTGTGTGTGTGAGACTCCGTGTGTGTGAGACTCCGTGTGTGTGTGTGTGAGACTCTGTGTGTGTGTGTGAGACTCCGTGTGTGTGTGTGAGTGTGTGTGTGTGTCTCTGTGTGTCTCTGTGTGTGTGTGTGTGTGTGTGTGTGACACCGGGTGTGTGTGTGAGACTCCGTGTGTGTGTGTGTGTGAGAGACTCCGTGTGTGTGTGTGAGACTCCGTGTGTGTGTGTGTGTGTGTGTGTGTGTGTGTGTGTGTGTGTGTGTGTGTGTGAGACTCCGTGTGTGTGTGTGTGAGACTCCGTGTGTGTGTGTGTGAGACTCCGTGTGTGTGTGTGAGACTCCGTGTGTGTGTGTGTGTGTGTGTGTGTGTGTGTGACACCGGGTGTGTGTGTGAGACTCCGTGTGTGTGTGTGTGTGTGTGTGTGTGAGACTCCGTGTGTGTGTGTGTGTGTGAGACTCCGTGTGTGTGTGTGTGTGTGTGAGACTCCGTGTGTGTGTGTGTGAGACTTTGTGTGTGTGTGTGAGACTCCGTGTGTGTGTGTGTGTGTGTGTGTGTGTGTGTGTGTGTGTGTGTGTGTGTGTGTGTGTGTGTGTGACTGTGTGTGTGTGACACCAGGTGTGTGTGAGACTCCGTGTGTGTGTGTGTGTGAGAGAGACTCCGTGTGTGTGTGTGAGACTCCGTGTGTGTGAGACTCTGTGTGTGTGTGTGTGTGTGTGAGACTCCGTGTGTGTGTGTGAGACTCCGTGTGTGTGTGTGAGTGTGTGTGTGTGTGTGAGACTCCGTGTGTGTGTGTGAGTGTGTGTGTCTGTGTGAGAGACTCCGTGTGTCTGTGTGAGAGACTCCGTGTGTGTGTGTGTGAGTGTGTGTGTCTGTGTGAGAGACTCCGTGTGTGTGTGTGTGAGAGACTCCGTGTGTGTGTGTGTGTGTGTGTGTGTGTGTGTGTCTCTATGTGTGTGTGTGAGACTCCATGTGTGTGTGAGACTCCATGTGTGTGTGTGAGAGTCCGTGTTTGTGTGTGTGAGACTCCGTGTGTATGTGTGTGAGACTCCGTGTGTGTGTGTGTGTGTGTGTGTGTGTGTGTGTGTGTGTGTGTGTGTGTGTGTGTGTGTGTGTGTGTGTGTGTGTGTGTGTGTGTGTGTGTGTGTGTGTGTGTGTGTGTGTGAGACTCCGCGTGTCTGTGAGTGTGTCTTTGTATGTTTCTGTGTGTCTGTATGTTTCTGCGTGTGTGTGTGTGTCTGTGGCCTAAGTGTGGCTGTGGGTGGGTGCGCTCAGTGTCTCACAAGTGTGGTTGTCGGGGGTGCAGGCTCTCCAAGAGTGGCTGGCCTGGGAGGAGGGTGCGCTTAGTATTTGCCAAGTGTGGTTGTGTGTGGGGGGAGGAGGCGCCCCCCCGCTCTCCACCAATCCACGCGGCCGAGGAGATCAATGGGGAGCCGGGGCACAGAAAAGAGTGTCTGTGTGTGTGTCGCTGCCTTACTCCTCTCTGGTGACTCCTGCCGGCAGCTGGCAACACTGACAGTCTCATCTGCCAGCAGTGACGTCACGTCCGTCACCACTGACTTCGGATTCACTGCCACGGTATTTTGCTGATGTGGTAGGTGCCGCTAAAGAAGTTTCACTTCAAAAATGACCTACATTCTGTTCGGCTGTGCAAACATGATACTTCACATAAGCAAAAATCAGCTTGCTTTCTCTCAGTGATTTCTCTCAGTGTTTGGATACCGCGGGCATCCCTAAAGGGTTTTCTGCAATTTTCCGGTCATTTTGAAAATTCGATCAAGTACAGATTTTAAAATGCATCTGATCTCAAACGCGCTATTAGAGAGGGTTGGGGTTCCTTACAATGCATCTGATCTCAGACGCGCTATTAGAGAGGGTTGGGGTTCCTTAAAATGCATCTGATCTCAGATGCGCTGTTAGAGAGGGTTCTGGTTCCTTACAATGCATCTGATTTAGACGCTATTAGAGAGGGTTGGGGTTCTTACAATGCAACAACGCATTGTTCTTACAATGCAATGCGATCTCAGACACGCTCGCTATTAGAGAGGGTTGGGGTTCCTTATGTTACATCTGATCTCAGGTGCTATTAGAGAGGGTTGGGGTTCCATAGAATTTCACAATATAGTTATAGGGGTCCTTAACTAAAAAAAAAGTTAAAAAACACTGCGCTAATTTACAGATTTTAAGAGGAGTAACATGCTCACAGAGCAGAGAAAAAATGGTACTTCTAAAACTACAGTACACAGAAAGGTTCGGCAAGAGTCAAAAACTTAAACACAATAGAAAATCTAAAACCCCTAAAAAATCCTGACCTGCAACTTTGCAGTCAAATCTGTTCCATGGCATAATTTGCTGTCTTGCTTGGTTTTTCTCATGCCTACCTCAGTAGTGAAATTTCTCATGTAAAGTTATCAGAGAAAAGATGACTTAAGAGATTTGCTGGATGCATTTCAGGATTGAGTCACATCACACACACATCCAAAAATATTAAGCTGCAAAAAGGATCACACCTCCAAGAAAACCCATCTGGCATCTCTGCTGAACAGAACAAAACTTTTAACTCTAAGAACACGGTAACACTAAAATGTCCTTAGGTGCCTGATGCTGGTATATTAGTTTTTATATTTCTTATGTTATGGTGGGTAAAAAAAGTGACAAAAAAGCTCCACCGTACAGTAAATACAAATATCACTTATTAGCACATTCACATGTCCCAGACAGGTCTGCAACCCTGCTTTCCACCATTATCGCTTTGCATACAATGCTTCCACTGCAGCTTGGGATTCTGGGAAATTACATGCAAATGAGCACACACTTGAAGCCTTATTAAAGGAATTGGCTTTGTTTGCAATTCTTGAAAAAGAACACGATTGAGTATTAAATAATACCGATCAAAATTCTCACTGTGAAAACCTCTTTAATGGATTGTGAAGACCACTTAAAATGACAGCTAATGATACTCACTGCTCACACCTACTATAATACCCACTTTACCAAACACTAGAGGTTCTTTTTGTGGGATAGACTATCTAGCGCCAGTGGGTAATAACATGGCCAATATGCCAAATGTCTGTGTTGGAGCTATAAATAATGTCAAAATAATAGGATCTTTGGGGACTGGAAAAGCATCAAGGCCGTTATTACCATTTTTCAGTGCAGCATATCCTTTAAAATAAAAATATGCCGATATGGCGCTGAAATACAACGGTAAAGATTCACTGAGGTCCAATAAGGGGTATTGGAACTCGATCCTGCGTTATCTCCCATACAAGTCAATGGCAGATAACGCAGGACTGAGCTCCTGTACCCCTCGTCAAAGCTAAATTAATCCCAGCCAGTGTTCTTTACCTAATGTTACTTTTATGCCTGTGGCGCTTATTCCCATTATGTCTCCTATTACTTTGTCATGTGTATTACTGCTGTGAAGCGATATGCACATGGATGGCGCTAAACAAATAAAGATATACATATATACATACATGCGACAGAGAAGCCCAATGCTACATCCAATATGACAAAAATACACAGTAAAATACTGTATATTTTTGTCATATTGGATGTAGCATTGGGCTTTTCTGTCACTTGTATACATTTGCCACGCTCAATAGCTCTCCTTTTTTACACACACATATATATATTGTGACAGAAACCAGGGGATGGTAATAAATTCCGTATATAGGGCTCCCAGGATACTAGACAGTTTCTATCCTGTTTGGCCTGGGAGTGCAGCCTTATAATACATACACTCCATCCCACAGTTTGGCAAGCGCTGGAACTGAGGGATGAGAGATCCAGACCAGAGTTTGTCTGCTGCCTGATTTCTGTCACCTGTCATGCTAATTAGGAATCAGGTATGAAAGACTGATTTCCTGTTTGCTCTGGGCTCCCCACAAGAGCCAGGAGGCTGGAAGGCTGCTGAACTACAGAGGGGAGAAGCCTCTTCCCCAAACAGGTTCAATCTTTCTGTTCATTTGTGTAAGACTGCAAAAGTACCATGTTTTGATGTTGGAAGTGGAAAAGCCACTTCCAACCCTGAGTCAGGGATATCTAAGTTAAGTTATCGCTCAGGTGAGCAGCTTTTGTTTTGATCTGTTTTCTGTTGTATGCACTGTGGCAGTCTCAGTGCCTGGGACTGAATAAACCAGGCATAGCCTGTTTAAAGGAACAGTACGTGACGCCTCATCATTTAACCTACCCTAAAAGACCGTGTTCTAAACAGTCCCGGACAAACGACGGAGCCCCGGAGTAAGCCGTTTGTCACATATGGTGGAGAATGCGGGCAGAGCACTAGGGGGTCTGCGGGTTGAAGAACTTTGAAAAAAAAAAAAAAAAAGTTTTTTTCATCCTCTGCAAACAAGATGGAAGACGTGGTGGGTGCGCTGGTACGCAATGTCGCTGCCCAGAAAGACGCGAATGAAACCCAGCAACAGCTGTTAATAGCCCAGCAAGAAACTACTGCAAACCAGCAGCAGACGAATGCAGCCCATCAACAGCTGCTAATAGCCCAGCAAGAGATTAATGCCAACCAGCAACAGGCGAATGCCAACCAGCAACAGGCGAATGCAAACCAGCAACAGACGAATGAAGCCCTGCAAAACGCGAATGCAAACCAGCAAGAGACAAACCGCTTGCTGAGAGAGGAGCAACAGCGGTTCGCTCAGGGCTTACAGCAGGAACTCGAGATCCTGAGGGGGACTATCAGTAACCTTCCACTGGCAGCGGCAGCCCCAGTTCCGAAAATGACCAGGGCAAGCCACTACCTTCAGAAGATGGGACCCTCGGATGATGTGGAAGCCTATCTTCTCACGTTTGAACGCACGGCACAGAGAGAGGGATGGCCAGAAGCTGAGTGGGCTGGTCTAATCGCACCCTTCCTAAGCGGCGAACCCCAGAAGGCTTACTTTGATCTAGAGCCAGCCGAAGCTAACGTCTATGCAAAATTGAAGTTCGAGATCCTCGCCCGCCTCGGCGTAACCACGGCTGTTCGCGCCCAAAGGTTTCACGCATGGTCCTTCACGATGGATAAAGCCACCCGAAGCCAGATGTATGACCTCATCCACCTCGCCCGGAAGTGGCTACAACCCGAGATCAACTCAGCCAGCCACATCGTGGAACGGTTGGTCATGGACCAGTTCTTGAGGAAACTTCCCTCTGCCTTACGCCGTTGGGTCAGTCGGAGTGACCCCCACAATGCGGATGAGCTTGTGGCCCTCGTAGAAAGGTACAATGCAGCAGAAGAGCACCCGCAACCCACAGTCGTGGAGCAACCCCACTACCCGAGGTTCCAGGACTCTTCCAGAGACGGTAAAAGGGTACCGGGGTTAAGGGGCGCTGAAGAGCGGCGACCACCTTCACGCAGCACCAGTAACAGTGGTTCGCACACTAAGGGCAATAGCCAACATGGGGAGCCGGGAAAAGGCTCTAAGTGGGACACAGACTATGTACCTAAATGTGTAAATTGTCATGAGAGGGGCCACACAGCAAAAATCTGCCCACTAAATTATGAGCCCATGCAATGCAACAGCGTGGAACCTTATTCGCTGTTGTCCCAATGTATGGGCCCTAGCCCAGAGGACCCCTTGAATAACCATCTGTGGGCATTTGTAAAGGTTAATGGTAAGAGGGTTCGGGCACTTCTTGACTCTGGGAGCATGGTCACACTAGTGTCCGAATACCTCTTGCCCATTAAGAAGAAACAGGGAAACAGTTCACAAAGAGTGGCAATTTGTTGTATACATGGGGATAATCATGAATATTCCACTGTTGATGTTTTTTTTGAAACAGAGTTTGGTTCTTTAGATTTCAAGGTGGGTATTGTACCCAAACTGGCACATGATGTGTTAATAGGGACCGACTTTCCCCATTTTCTAAAAATGTGGTCCCCCGCTCAGAATAGCGCCCAGAGTTCAATAGCGGACCATAACGAAGTATTAGAAGAAACAAATCCTTTCCCTTTTTCAGAAATGGAGGTTGACGAGGGCCCAAATAAGAAGGGGGAAAAGGAGGAGTGCTGTAAAATTCCCTTCCCCATCACTACTTTGGTAGGGAATACCCCAAATCAAGATGTTGAGCAGACACTTACCACCCCAGAACCGGATAAGACCCTCGCTGACCTAGAGGTCAGTCCTGGGAGTTTTAAGAAGGCCCAGTGGGAGGACCCCACATTAGCGGTAGCAAGGGGAAATATACGGGACCAGAATAGTACTCCTGGCCAACCAGATAGGTCACTTGCTTACCCCTACTTCGAGGTAGAGAACGACCTAGTATATCGGGTTGATAAAAGGAAATCAGTTACAACTAAACAATTGTTGGTACCACGGACATTCCGTAACGTAGTATTACACCTCGCACATAGTCATCCATTGGGGGGACACCTAGGGGTGGAAAAGACAAAAGAAAAGGTTCTCCGAAGCTTCTATTGGCCTGGGGTTCTGGCAGAAATTACGAATTATTGTTCCTCATGCCCAGAATGTCAGATCACCGCCCCGTTCAAGGCGTACCGCAGCCCATTGGTACCCCTTCCCATAATAGAGGTACCATTTGACCGGATTGCTATGGATCTAGTAGGACCCCTAATAAAGTCTGCTAGGGGACATCAGCATATATTGGTAATATTAGATTATGCCACCCGATATCCGGAGGCAGTTCCCCTACGTAGCACCTCAGCTAAAAACATAGCAAAAGAGTTAGTAGTTCTGTTTTCCCGGGTCGGGATTCCTAAAGAGATTCTATCTGACCAGGGAACACCATTTATGTCCCAAGTAACGAAAGAGCTATGTAAACTCCTAAAAATCAAGCATCTCAGAACCTCAGTCTATCATCCACAAACAGATGGTTTAGTGGAAAGGTTCAATAAAACCTTAAAGAGCATGTTACGGCGGGCGGTTGATAAAGATGGGAAAAACTGGGATTGTTTGTTACCGTACCTGTTATTTGCCATTAGGGAAGTTCCCCAATCATCCACAGGCTTCTCCCCGTTTGAACTATTGTATGGCCGACACCCAAGGGGCTTACTGGATATAGCCAAAGAGACTTGGGAACACGAGGTTACCCCTTACAGCAGTGTAATAGAGCATGTTGCCCAGATGCAGGACCGCATTGCTGCAGTCCTACCCATAGTGAGGGAACACATGGAGAAAGCTCAAGAAGCACAGAGGAATACATATAATAAGGGTGCTAGGGTCAGAATTTTTTCTCCAGGTGATAGGGTACTAGTTCTGGTTCCCACCGTGGAGAGTAAATTCCTTGCTAAATGGCATGGGCCATATGAGGTCTTGGAAAGAGTGGGAGAAGTAAATTATAAGGTAAGACAGCCAGGTAGGAGGAAACCTGAGCAAATTTACCATATAAACCTACTCAAGCCCTGGAAAGATAGAGAAGTCTTGTTAACCCTAGTACCCCCAGGTCCGTCAGAGAATCAAGAAACTGACCCAGAGGTTAGCATAGCTGAAACCCTGTCTGTTCATCAGAAACGAGAGGTTCAGAATTTAGTGAAAAGAAACAAAGAAATCTTCTCTATACGGCCAGGTAGAACTAGCGTAATTGAACATGACTTAGTCTCTGAACCGGGGGTCCGAGTTAACCTTAAACCGTACCGAATCCCAGAGGCCAAAAGAAAGGCTATAAGTTTAGAGGTTAAAAAAATGCTAAAACTAGGTGTAATTGAGGAATCCCAAAGTGGGTGGAACAGCCCTATAGTCTTAGTCCCAAAGCCAGATGGTACAACAAGGTTTTGTAATGACTACCGGAAACTAAACGCGGTGTCAAAATTTGATACTTATCCTATGCCCAGGGTAGATGAACTTGTAGAGAGACTGGGCAAAGCCCGATATCTCACAACCCTAGACCTAACAAAAGGGTACTGGCAGGTTCCCCTCACAGAAAGGGCAAAAGAAAAGACAGCCTTCTCAACCCCAGACGGCCTCTTTCAGTATAAGGTGTTGCCTTTTGGCTTACATGGAGCTCCCGCCACATTCCAAAGAATGATGGATAAAATTTTAAAACCACATGCTCGGTATGCTGCCGCCTACCTGGATGATGTGGTAATCCATAGTGAAGATTGGCAATCCCACCTTCCAAAGGTCCAAGCTGTGCTTGACGCAGTCCGGTCTGCTGGACTAACTGCTAACCCCGCTAAATGCACTATTGGTCTGGAGGAGGCCAAGTATCTGGGATATTCTATTGGCAGAGGTTTACTCAAACCCCAAACACTCAAAGTGGAGGCGATACAAAATTGGCCAAGGCCAGTTACAAAAAAACAAGTAAGGACCTTTTTGGGCTTAATTGGGTACTATAGAAGGTTTATTCCCAATTTTGCAACTAAGGCAACCCCACTAACTGACCTCACAAAAGCAAGAGGACCGCTAATGGTAAAGTGGTCCCCCGAAACCGAACAGGCCTTTAGAAGCCTGAAAGAAGCTCTCTGTGCCCAACCAGTGTTGGTCACACCTGACTTCACCAAAGAGTTCGTAGTCCAAACCGACGCATCTGAGGTAGGGCTGGGGGCGGTACTCTCCCAGGAGTCTCAAGGTGAGGAGCACCCCATCCTTTATTTAAGTAGGAAACTAAATCCCCAGGAGAAAAATTACTCCATAGTAGAGAAAGAGTGTCTCGCAATAAAGTGGGCTGTAGAGACGCTCAAATACTACCTGTTGGGGAGAAAATTCCGGTTGGTCACAGATCATGCACCCCTTACCTGGATGTGTCAAAACAGGGAAAAGAATGCTAGAGTGACCAGGTGGTTCCTAAGCCTACAACCCTTTAAATTTTCTGTGGAACACAGGTCAGGGCACAAACATGGCAATGCTGACGGGTTGTCAAGGATGCACTCCCTAATATCCATGGTCGCTCATCCCTCGAGGTCTGAGCTGGGGGGGAGGATATGTGACAGAAACCAGGGGATGGTAATAAATTCCGTATATAGGGCTCCCAGGATACTAGACAGTTTCTATCCTGTTTGGCCTGGGAGTGCAGCCTTATAATACATACACTCCATCCCACAGTTTGGCAAGCGCTGGAACTGAGGGATGAGAGATCCAGACCAGAGTTTGTCTGCTGCCTGATTTCTGTCACCTGTCATGCTAATTAGGAATCAGGTATGAAAGACTGATTTCCTGTTTGCTCTGGGCTCCCCACAAGAGCCAGGAGGCTGGAAGGCTGCTGAACTACAGAGGGGAGAAGCCTCTTCCCCAAACAGGTTCAATCTTTCTGTTCATTTGTGTAAGACTGCAAAAGTACCATGTTTTGATGTTGGAAGTGGAAAAGCCACTTCCAACCCTGAGTCAGGGATATCTAAGTTAAGTTATCGCTCAGGTGAGCAGCTTTTGTTTTGATCTGTTTTCTGTTGTATGCACTGTGGCAGTCTCAGTGCCTGGGACTGAATAAACCAGGCATAGCCTGTTTAAAGGAACAGTACGTGACGCCTCATCATTTAACCTACCCTAAAAGACCGTGTTCTAAACAGTCCCGGGCAAACGACGGAGCCCCGGAGTAAGCCGTTTGTCACAATATATATATATATATATATTGTGGGGGCCCAGGGGTTCCCAAAAAGAGCTTTCTGGGGTTCTGTGTGTTGTTATACATGTTCTATAACAGTGCTTCTGTGAATATCTGGGGTTCCTCGGAAGTTTAACAGGTGTACCCTAGGAAAAAAACTTCGAGTGGCAGATATTTGACTATATTTCTCTCCTCGTGGCCCAACAATGTGTTTTTACTAAATGTTGTACTTTCATTTATTCAGAAATGTTAAAATAGAAAGCTAGAATTTTACCTAAAAATGACGAGCTCTGCCACAGCTATAGTATCTTACATACATATGGAACCTCAGCTCGGTTACCCTAAGTGAACTACACATTTTGTTTTAATATGTTCCACCGAGTCACTATATATTCCTTATTAATGAGATCCACAATCCTTAAAAGGTTGAAAACCCCTGTTCTAATGGTAATACCGCAGCAGTGTTTAGAGTGGTTTGTTTCATGAATGATGTCTAACAGTGACATCTCCTGGAAGGTAAGAGACAGGATCGAGCTGCAATTCCTCTTATCAGAGCTACAGTAAGTGAATCCCCTCTCAATTAAAGAGGCAACCCAAGCTGGTTTTTTTTTCCCTTCATTTATTTTAAGTTTTTATACAGGATTAAGCAAGGTGTCTCCTGAGCTGAACTCCATTAATTTCAGCTCTGAGGACACTCTGCTCCCGGAGGTACTCAACTCCGTAAGTTAAGTGCCGGTAGTCACTCCAGGATTCCCATTATGGCCGCTTTTCAAAGCTCCGGGCCCTGCGAGCCAATAAGAAGCTGTGACGTCACTCGCCGCGGCTTCCTATTGGCCCACGTGACCGAGGGCTTTAAACTGCAGAAAGGTGCGAGAGATATCGGCACCTCCTTCGGAGGCAAGTATCTGCAGAAGCTGAAATGAATGGGGATCAGCTCCGGAAGCAGCCCTCATGCTTCAACTTCAAACCTGTGATAAAAAAATGAAGAAGAAAAAAAAACCCCAAAAATAACCCAGCTTGGATTGCGCCTTTAAGTTAATTTTTAGGTCGTCTGCTCGGGTCAAATAGTTAAGCTGTACACATTCAGAGCGAGTGTGAAGATACACAAAAAAAAAAGTTTCAAAGATTTGTCTTTCATTACGTTTTTCAACTTTGTTATTGACACCAACCTTTTTTTGATAACTGGCTTGGTCTCAGTCTAAAAAACCATGATAAGCAAAGAGAGTCATTTTTTTTTTTTCTCCATCTCTTCTGATTGAAGCTAATATTTGCCGGTGGGCCCCAATACTAGAAGACAATTTGAGCACGCTAATGAACAAGTGCCTTCTCCTCGTATCTGCACCTAACAAGAATGCAGTTACATTCTTCCATTCCAAATACATGTGCTCAAGAGCTTTGTGTCAAGACTTTCTATAAAGTTATAAGACAAAGCAAGCGATGTAAAAAAAAAAGCAATTGAACACATGCTTTTCCATTTCAGCTGTTCAGATCACACAGATTTGACATGTCGCTCTTTTCCTCTTTTCTTTACCTTTTTGCCTGTATGAGCTTAAATAACCATTCTGATTCTTGATTCTACTGTGTTTTTCAGACAACGAAAATATGTTTTTTTTAAGATACTGTAAAGAACATAGTGTTGTGTGATCAAAAACTTGATACATGTTCAACGTACTCATTTAAGGCAAGTTACATTATCTATTACATATTTTTGAAAATAATATTTTCAACCTAATTTGAGAGATATATATATATATATATATATATATATATATATATATACACTGTATATATATATAGCAGGTAATAAAGAACCATAGGCACTCCGTCTGAATAGAAAAATTGGGTGCAAATCCTGTACAAATAAATAGGCAATACGATACTGCACGTGGACGAATATCAGAGGCAGCACTCCAAATGAATATCAAAAATCCTGTATTATTCAACAAAACATCATATCCGATATGGATATTGAATAATACAGGATTTTTGATATTCATTTGGAGTGCTGCCTCTGATATTCGTCCACGTGCGGTATCGTATTGCCTATATATATATACACACACACACTTATGTGCCACGTACAAACTGAAGCAGTTTCTCTTAACAATAACGCAATATTATTTGTAGCTAAGAAAACACCGAAACAGCAACAACATAAAAGGAGTGGAAACCCCATACTAACTGTTCATACTAGCAGAAGAAAGAAACTTATGCAGTTGATATTTAAGATGTGAAAACTACAAGACGAATCCCTTATCCCAAGAGTGGCCAACGCCAGTCCAAAGAACAGGCCAGGTGTTGGGGATATCTCTGCTTCAGCACAGGTGGCTCAGTCATTGTGACAGCCACTGGTTGAGCCACCTGTGTTCCAGCAGGGATATCCTTAAAACCTGACCTGTTGGTGGCCCTTGAGGACAGAAGTTGGCCGCCCCTGTCTTGTAAAAATATCCAGGGCTCTATGACCCCTGGCTGCGTCTCCATGTCAGGTAAGGCTCAGAGTTTCATGCATTTGGGGATTAGTTCTGCAAACTATAGGGTCAAACTAAACTAATGTCAATGATCTGGTTAATCAGTTAAAATGTAGGCAGGTGTGCAGATGTAACCATACTAACTCTCTCCGCAGCTGAGAGCCGTGCTGGTTACAATGACTGGCAAACCCTGACCGCAGGGAAAGCTTCCCAGTAAGCAAGATGTAGCTAACCGAAGCTGCACCGTCACCTGTGCCCCGAGAAACGGATTTCTATCCTGCAGCTCCAGGGAATGGAAGACGGCAGCTGAGTCAGGACATAGGACCTCCTGCATGAGTTACTTTGCTTGGCATTGCAATCTCTCCAGGAAACTGTTGAACATCTAAAATGTGATCATCGTTGCTTTCCAGTTTAATTCGAGCACTTGAGGACAAATGTTATATGCAATATCTTCACAACTAGAGTCCCACAGAGCAGCAAGAAAAAAAAAATCATGTATTAGTCTCTGTGAAGATATAACAAAAGAAAATATGCATGTGCATATGCAAGTCTGGAAACTTTTATGCACTACCAGCTCAAATCTGAAAAAGTTTCATACACCACATAAAACAGGCTGCTCTGATGTTTCTGAATATCAAATTATACTTTCAATCGACAGAATAACACTTGATATAAAGTAGCGGCAATAGACATAACCTTGCCTAAATTCTGCCATGTTAAGCTTATGTAATACACACATCTACAGGTTACATTGTAACCTGCAGTAGCTAAATTAGGATCTTGCATTTCTTCCATACTGTAGGTTGTCTCTGTTTCCGGGGAAGTTGCAGAGTATTAGACATTCAACATCTACAATTTTTGATGGGGATCTAATAATATTTTAATCTCTGTTCTTTAAGTAACTCAATAATGTATTATATGTAGGTATAGTCAATACACATTCAATATATACTGCAGAATGTTCATCCGCTGGGTAGTCAAAAAAAAAAAACATGAGATAATGCTTTTACTTTACTAGTAAACAGCAGTTTTCTCGTATAACTATACAAGGCTAAGGCATCTTTCTTTAACTGCGGAAAATAATTTCCTTACAAGTCAGTTCTTAATAGTCGTAGAACTGCTGCTGCCTTTAGCAAGTTAATCTGTAAGTGAGTAGGTAGAAAAACTGACAAAGCTATATATCAGTTGTACAGAAAACTATGTTCATAGTCCAAGCCTCCCGCCTCTGCTTTGTTGTTATAAAATGTAACCTTGGCAGTTTTGTAGTTCGAAGACCAACCACACATTATTACCCTGATGGCTTCATATGGGCCCTGAACCATCTAACATATGGGCCCTGAGCATCTAACATTAATCACAGTGCTTATTAAGACATATCACCATACATTACATAACATCAGACTTTCCTTGGGATTTAATGGTAATGCTGGCATGCTGTATTACAGTACAGTATATCACGGGGGGACGGGGGGGCGACGACAAAAATCTAAAACACTTAGGAGCCAGCGGTTTCTTTAGCCCCATGTGCCGGTCTGTGTGTCACAGTGTGCATACTGTATGCTGTCACACACTCACACCTCCCCTATGCCACACTGTCTGAATTGAAAGCAGAGGTGTGCAGAGTCCTGAATCATTGAGCCATGATTTTTCCTGTAAAGAGCATAGCCTTAACTATAACAGACGTTCGTGATAATTACATGCAAATGAGGTGTTTTAGTATCATGCATTCACTGAAGTCCATTAAAGTTATCGTAGGGACCTAACAATGTTATTTAATTCCGTGCTAAACTTGGTGTTACTCCCATCCAGACCCTGAAATAGGGCTTTTGCAGTGTCTGGAAGGTGCAATGCCACAGTTAGATATAATTGCTATAAAATAGTGTTATTTCCCATTGTTCATCCCCCTCCTCTCTCTCTACTCCAGCAAAAGACTTATTTGGGGATTTGGATAGGAGTAACGTCAAAACTTACATAATGTGTCACGTTAGTAGAATATAAAAAAAAAGCTGTGTGTGCTGTGCACGCGCATAGTAAGTGAAACTTCTTTGACTTTTGTCACAGAAATTGTGTTTGTGATGTTTTAATTGAAAATCAAAATACAATTTCTTTGACAAAATGCAAATAAATTTGGACTTAGAATGTGCGTGCTCGGCCCACATCCCCTGTATTAGCTATTTGCACTAAGCGTGAATTCCTCGTGCGTGTGACTGTGTGTGTGTGCGTGTGACTGTGTGTGTGTGTGTGCGTGTGCGTGTGACTGTGTGTGTGCGCGTGTGACTGTGTAGTGTGCGCGTGTGACTGTGTGTGTGCGTGTGTGATGTATGCGCACCCATCCTGCACCTTGCATATGCCCCTGCACCTTGCATATGCCCCTGCACCTCGCATATGCCCCTGCACCTCGCATCACCCCCCTGCACCTCGCATATGCCCCTGCACCTCGCATATGCCCCTGCACCTCGCATCACCCCCCTGCACCTCGCATCACCCTCCTGCACCTCGCATCAAACCCCTGCACCTCGCATCAAACCCCTGCACCTCGCATCAAACCCCTGCACCTCGCATCAACCCCCTGCACCTCACATCACCTTACATCATCTCCCTGCACCTCACATCACCCTCCTGCACCTCACATCACCCCCTTCACCCCCCTGCACCTCACATCACCCCCTGCACCTCACATCACCTCCCTGCACCTTACATCACCCCCCTGCACCTCACATCACCCCCCTCCACCTCACATCACCCCCCCTGCATCTCACATCACCCCCCTTCACCTCCTCACATCACCCCCCTTCACCTCCTCACATCACCCCCCTTCACCTCCTCACATCACCCCTTCACCTCCTCACATCACCCCCCCTTCACCTCCTCACATCACCCCCCCTTCACCTCCTCACATCACCCCCCCTTCACCTCCTCACATCACCCCCCCCTTCACCTCCTCACATCACCCCCCTTCACCTCCTCACATCACCCCCCTTCACCTCCTCACATCACCCCCCTTCACCTCCTCACATCACCCCCCCTTCACCTCCTCACATCACCCCCCCTTCACCTCCTCACATCACCCCCCTTCACCTCCTCACATCACCCCCCTTCACCTCCTCAAATCACCCCCCTTCACCTCCTCACATCACCCCCCTTCACCTCCTCACATCACCCCCCTTCACCTCCTCACCTGCACCTCCCCTCACCCCCTGCACCTCCGATCACCCCCTGCACCTGCGAGCACGGCGGCAGAGCAGTGTGGTAGGAGGAGGGATGGGCACAGGTTGTGTTGCCCCGCAGTGCCGGGGATCAGGGCAGGGAGGACGGCACATACGGCGAGGAGGCCCATGTGAGTGTGACGGCCCATGCGAGTGTGACGGCCCCCCCCCCCCCCGGGGAAGAACACCATGATGCCGGTGGGGGGGTATGGGGGGAGGAATAGAGGGGGTAATTGGGGGGAGAGGGGTGGGGGAAGGTTGAGACGCGGCCGCACCGGGCCCGCCGTATGCGTGGGAAGCGGCGCGCTCAAACCCCCCCGCTTCCCACTTTACCCGAGCAGGAGCCAGGAGTCACTGGCGCCATCGCGCATGCGCGGCACTAGGCAGCGGGCGCGGCACTAGGCAGCGGGCGGGGAACGTTATGAGCGGCGGCGGCGGCTGCTGTGTGGGGGGTGCAGCGGCCATTAGGAGCAGCGCCGCGCATCTGATTTGTGGAGCGGGTGTGATGTCAGTGTTGGGGTCGGGCTGAGCCAGAACACAGCCCGGCCTCAACTGCCAGCACTGACGTCACATCCGTTTCATTTCTGTCTCCACAATTCTTTTTTGCCCCATCACGAATGAGGCGCCACTAAGGAAGTTTCACTTCAATAATATGCTAATCTACAATTTGACATTAACCCTATTGTATGTATATCTTTATTTATATAGCTCCATCTATGTACATAGCGCTTCACAGCAGTAATACGCTACATAATAACATAACAGATAATAGGAATAAACACTTAAGACAAATGTAACATTAGGAAAAGGAGTCCCTGCCCCGAAGATCTTACAATCTAAGGGGTAAGTAGGAAGAACGTACAGAGACAGTAGGAAGGTGTTCTGGTAAGTGTGTCTGCAAGGGGCCAAGATCGATGTATGAGGTGTATAGTATCAGCCAGCAGAGATACCTATATGCTTTGTTAAAGACGTGTGTTTAAAGGTGGATAGAGAGGGTGCTAGTAGGATATTGAGGGGAATGGCATTGCAGAGGTGTGGGAAGTCAGTGAGAAACGTTTAAGATGGGAGAGGGCTTTAGATACAAAAATAAATTAGGACTGTGATGTAAGGAGGGCAGAAGAGTGTATAGCCTTAAATCTGAGGAGAATTTTGTAAGTGATAAAGGATTTAGTAGGAAACCAGGAGAGGGATTTCAGCAGGAGTGACGCTGAGACAGATTTAGGATAGCGTAAAGGGATTCTAGCAGCAGTATTTACGATAGATTGTAGGGGAGACAGGTGACAATAGTTGAGCCCGGTGAGAATGAGGGCCTGCGTTAGAGTTTTAGAAGTAGAGCGAATGAGGAAAGGGCGTATCTTTGCAATGATATGGGGGTGGACATACTGCTGCGGCCGAGTTTATTCGAGCATTTGCCCGTTCTCGGCCGCAGCAGTTACCTGGCGCGCGCCGGAGGGTGCCGGGCGCGCGCCGAAGCAGCGGAGGAGAGGCCCGCCGATCGCGGCTTCCCCCTCTCCTCTCCGGGTCCGCCGGGTCCCCCGGAACCCCCTGCCGCCGTCCCCCACATCGCGGGACACCAGGGCTCCCTCGGGGAACCCTGGACGCGCGTGCAGGGGGCGCAGGCACCCGATGACGCGTGACCGCGCGCACGCCGAGGGGATGCCACTTGCAAGCCGGGAAATCTCCCGGCTTGCGGAACTGGCCACACTTCAATAAAGTGTGTCGCCAGTGTAGGTTTTAGCTACATTGTGAATGTGAGAAGAGAATGTGAGGGAGGAGTCAAATGTGAACCCTAGGCAGCGTGCTTGTGATACTGGTAGTATGGTAGTGCTGAAAACAGTATTGTAGAACAGAGCAGTAAGGCCAGGCTTGGGAGGAAGGCTTTGACATGTTAAGTTTAAGTCGGCGGAGGGCCATCCAAGATGATATAGCGGAGAGACAATTCAGAGACACCGCCAGTGTAAGGACAAGGGTTGAAAAGTAAATTTGTGTGTCATCCACAAAGAGGTGATATTTAAACCCAGAGATGTGATAAGGTCACCTAGAGAGTGTGTGTAAAAAGAAAAGACAAGAAGTTCCAGGACAGACCACTTGGGTACACCCACAGAGAGATAAACAGAGGAGGAGAGGTGTTGTCAAATGAGACACTGAAAGTTCGATCGGAGAGGTAAGAGGAAATCCAGGATAGAGCTCTGTTACGTATACCAAGAGTATGGAGAATGTAAAGGAGAAGAGGGTGGTCCAAAGTATCAAGGCTGGAAAGAGGTCAAACAATATGAGCAGAGTGTAATGACCTTTGTCTTCGGCAGCAAGGAGATCATTAGATATTTTAGGGAGGGCTGTTTCTGTGAAGTGAGCAGTGTGGAAGCCAGATTGTAGAGGGTATAGGAGAGAAAAGGAGGTGAGAAAACGGAACAAGCGAGAAAATACAAGGCATTCAAGGCGGTTCAAGCTTGCTGTTTTTGAGTAAGGGTATAACTGTTGCGTGTTTAAAGGACGGGGGAATGGTTGAAAATATGTGTGAGTGTAGGAATTAGAGTAGGAGCGAGAGGTTTGAGGAGATGGGAGAGAATGGGGTCAATAGGTGTAGTGGTAGATGAGAAGAGGAAATCTGCAGCAACACATCCTACTCTGTGACAGCGAGAGGAGTTAGGAAGAGGTGTAGAATGCGAGCAGGATACAGAGATGTCTTGTCGTATGGAATCCACTTATGTCTTGAAATAGTCAGTAAAGTCCTGAGGTGAAATGTAGGAAGAAAAACAGGTAACAGGAAGTGGTCTGAGTAGTGAGTCCAAGACAGAAAAGAATCGGCGTGGGTTAAATGTGTGCATGTTGATTAGTGAAGAAAAGTATGTTTGTTTAGCCCGGAAGAGGGCAGGGTTGAAACAGGATAGAATAAATTTGTAGTGAAGGAAGTCAAGGAGATTTCCTCCAGAGGCGTTCAGAGGAATGAGTGCAGGAACGCAGCATGCGTGTGGCTGTTTAGCCAGGGTCTGGGTTTAGAAGGGGGAGAATGGCAGAGAGAAAGCGGGGCATGTAGATCAAGAGAGGAAGATAGGGCAAAGTTGTAGTCACTGACCAGTTTGTCAGGGTCTGGAACAGAGCTGAGGGAGGAGTGCAAAGTGGAATCAAAAGCTGGTAGGTTAATAGAGCGCAGGTCTCTGCAGAAACGAGGGGTAGATGGAGATGGAGAGGGGGACAAGTGAGAGAGAGAAAATGAGGTGAGATGATGGTCAGAAAGAGGAAAGGGTGAAATGGAGAAATCAGAGAGAAAAGCTATTTGTGAATACCAGGGCGAGGTATAGTATGCCCGTTGTTTTTGTATACAATCAGCTTTGCGAATACGGCATTAACATAGGAAACATAACGGTAAGTTAACTCAAACATGAGCGAACGTTATGTTCCCTGTTTTACCAGAACTTAATGCTTCTACACCAATATTTTATAGCAGTCATTTATTTTTTTCATTCTATATTTTAAACATTGAGACATAACCCTATAGGAATAATTAATGTAATGGGCCAACGATACAGATGACTGCAGTCATTCAGCTGACAAAGTGTTTTACAAGTTCTGTAATATTATTTCAACATTTCAGATTACTGATCCCCAGAGGAAACTGCACTTCACGGTTGTCAGAGATGAGAGAACATTTGGGGATAGAATATCATCATTTCCACAGCTACCAACTAATACATACTGTATGTAATCTCTTCAATGCATTTCTTCATGTCCCTTAATATAGATAATTTCACTACCCACATATTATTTTAACGTACTTACTGCTGGACAGACAGGGTTTAACACTTACTAAGGACTTGAAATAATTTGCTATGCAATGGAGTCATGTTTGATAATGTGTTTGCACGCCTGTGGCATGGCTAAGTGATTGACACATGGCACAGAATCAAGAAATCAATTAATCACGCCAGTGTTCCATTCATTTTTATTTTCATCTACGCTTAACTTGTCGATGTTAAAACTGCATCTTTTATACAAATAAATATGAAAATGTCCACACACAGGCTACATAAATGCACAGAACCCTTTTGCATTTAATATACTGTAGCACAATATGTTGGTTACTACAATGCAACCGTATAAATACTTTGGCAGGTAGATTGACACACAGTTTAAAAATAACAATATACCAAATGTGCAACAGAACATGCTGATTATGCAGTATACTGCACGTAAGTAAACTACAGAATTCCAATAGTAAAGAAATATTAGAACATTAAAACTGAGCCATAAAGAACAAGATATTATTCTCCTTTATCACTTCACTTGTGTGTGTCAAAATACAGACCATTAAGTTAAAATCATTGATTTCTCCCCGCTTATGGATGAATCAGTATATTTAGTAGTTGGCGTAAGCCTAGTTCTAATACATCTGACAATTTCTCACGGTTCCCCAACACAAAATGACAAAATGACATGTTAACGGAGCATCAGAAACATGTTAAAGTTTTTATAATTAAAGACATCAATAAGAAGCAGTCGCTGTGCCTGCATAAGATCTGTCATATAAAACAACACACACAAAAATCAAACTCATAAAGCTCTACCGGGTTTTTTTTCCTGCGGAGAACTTGATTTCTCGGGTGGCATTTGCCATCGAATAATTAAGCAGTGCACCCAATATCTCAATGTAGAAACATTGATGAATGCATATTTTCAAACACATTATTGAATGCACGTGTATCTATTCATTACTGAATAATGCATTCCACCGGAATAAAACAATCTCACAAAAATAAGAAAGAAGGAATGAGCAATGGATGGGGCAGGAGTACTTTATAATGTTAAAAAAAAAAAAAAAAAAATCTTGGAAAGTAAACCCCGCCGCCTGGCAGGATTGGAAATGCCTGGCCTTGGAAAATGGCTAGCGTCCACGTCTTTTGTAGCCAGCATGAAGAGTTGAGATGGAAAAAAAAAGTAAGGTTTGACAGGGCTGTATTTTATTCCCATACCGGGTAAAGGTTCATGCAGGGAAGCTAATCTGCAAGGCCTGTGAGGTCACCCTGTGTGCTCGCAGATTAGTGGAGTAGATACAGTATTGTAAACAGCTATGCCGATGCTAATCTCATTGCCAAGCTCACATTGATGCGTCTCTGATATGAGTGATTGTGGCAGACACTGGATATTACACACCAATCATGAAGGGAAAACACGTATAAGGGCTATCCCCCCCAAGGACACAGTTAATTAATTCCGGTGACCTGTCAAAGGGGTCTCATTTGGGTAATAGAAACAGGGTTAACATAAATCTGATATCTATAAGCATTTTGTATTTATTTTATAAAGTTAGACTTGGGAGGGGTGTGATTTCTTCTGGCTGCTTCTGTTTTGTCGGATGTCACTGTGTGCTCAGCAAGTGCTTGTGCAGCCAGAGTGCCTCCTTCACTTTCCCATTCAGAAGCTCCTTAGAAATTCCACTGCCCGAATATGTGGGCTTACACACCTCCTAGAAAGGTATACATTCATCATATTTCTGTATTTTTCATTTGTGCTTTGCCCACGGGAAAAAAATAAATAAAAAAAAAAAGAAGTGTAGCTCAGATGAGAAGTAAGCTTCCCCTTATCCTAACACTCCCCAATGGTGGCATCCAGGTTCCATTAAAGCTTGGCTTAACCATGTACAATTAGTGAACTGATCCTGATGAAGTACACCGAGCAGGAAACGCTTAAACTTATCCTGATGAAGCACACTGAGCATGAAATGTGAAGGGATGGTGCCAAGCAATATAAGTGCGTCTGGTATTATGTCAGAACTGGGCAATGTACCCAATCTATTTGTATATTACTGTCGTTGTATAGCACAAGCTAAATAGGAAAATGTAATCATGCTGACTAGAAAAACACACTGGCTAATATTATTGGCAGAACTAAATCAAATTGTCCCCCAGTTGATATACATTCTTTACAAAATATGGAAAACAACTATACACACACACATGGCTGAAAAAAACAACAACAAAAGAAAGCACGCGCATTCACTTATTTGAAACTACTGGAAAATTGGGGGTGATGCGTGGAGCTAAAGAACCTCTTTAGAACAAGAGTTGTCAATCACTGCTCTGCTGCCTAAGTCGATTCCCACAATGCCTTGCACACTTGCCCACGTTCGCTCCCCCCTTGAGAAAGGTTCCATTCCGGAGCCGAAACGTCGGGATTGGTTGTCTGTCTTCACATGCCTAATACACTTTTTATATTTTGGAAGTGAGTGTTGCCTCTTTCTTTGCCTTACGAAAGAAGGGTAAGATCTTTTGTTTATTCATTTTTATGGGACTAGCACCACCACTATTGCTTACTATTTAGAGTGCCAGCTGCTTGTTTTTATAATATATATATATATATATATATATATATATATATATATATATATATATATACATACGTAAATAGCCGTGTTAGTCCAGTTGCGACAGTGCAGAATAAATGAGTACTTCAGTATTAGGTGATAAATTGTTAGTCCAAATAAAAAAAGTATGTCATAGGACAAGCTTTCGAGAGTTCTCCTCTTCTTCAGGTCTTCAATTCCTTTGTAAACCAGTATTGATGACCTGAGGAAGAGAGGAGAACTCTCAAAAGCTTGTCCTATGACATCATATATTATATATATATATATATATATATATACACACACACACACACACACAGAGTGGGCAGTGATGGGATGTGGAGATTTTGATCCGCACTCTTGCTTCCTTGGGGACCTTGAAAATGATAAACTCTCCCCTCTTGCAGCTCTTGTGCGTGGAGGTATTCCCCTCCTCCACAGATGTCCACCGAAGGATAAATCCACAGGTGGACCAATCATAGAAGAAAGCACAAGGCGCACTAAGGGTGAAAGATATGTAATAGACAAAGCAGATAAATGTATACATCAATTTACATATAAAAAGTCTGTAATCCAGTAAAATCCAATAAAAGTAGATCCCCTTGTTGCCCTGGCTCGGCGGTAGTTTCTTGGCAGAGACGTGTGTTCCCGCGTGCTGGGAAGAGCTGAAATTTCGCGTCTTACAACCTCCCTAAGCCACTTCCGGGGTCGAGCGAGGCAGCATACCCCGTATGTAGTGGTGAGATGCAGCAGCTTAGTCCAGAGTAATGAACACACAGATACCCAGCAAGCTCTCAGAAACCCCCCAAAATTACCACAAATATATATATATATATAGACAAATGGAGACCAGGGGATCCTGATAGCCAAAAAGAGACAGCACACTGCAGGTATGTTATCAAAAAAGTGTATTCAGTAACACAAGGCCGCCAACGTTTCGGTCCTCCCAACGGGACCTTCCTCAGGGACTGCCCTGAGGAAGGTCCCGTTGGGAGGACCGAAACGTTGGCGGCCTTGTGTTACTGAATACACTTTTTTGATAACATACCTGCAGTGTGCTGTCTCTTTTTGGCTATCAGGATCCCCTGGTCTCCATTTGTCTACATACTCCTTATGGGACAAGCATCTGCCTCCTGCTACAAAACCGTGAGTGCTAATCTCCATACCTAACTATATATATATATATATATATATATATATATATATATATATATATATATATATATATATATATACACACACACACACACACAGTGTTCGACAAATACGCATAACCACACACCTGTGGCGAGTGAATTTAGGCCGCTGGCGAGACGCGCTGCGGCTCTATGAATTCCCCTGCTCACACCCAATTTTTTTTTAAAATAAATAAATAAACCCCCTCCCTGATTGGGTTAACGGGGGGGAAGCGGGCCGGCTGGCAGCTCTGGGTTAGCCCCATGCCCAGATCTCCTCCCCCCCTGCCCCCCGATCTCCTCCACACCCTGTCCCCGATCCCCGCTTGCTGCCCGAGGCGGGATGTAGGCTGGGGGGGTCCCCGCTTGCTGCCCGGGGCGGGAGGTAGGCTGAGGGGGGTCCCCCCTTGCTGCCTGGGGCGGGAGGTAGGCTGGGGGGGGGGGGTCCCCGCTTGTTGCCCGGGGCGGGAGATAGGCTGCTGCGGTAGCGGCGGTGTCCACCTCTGGAGGGGGTGCGGCGTCCTCTTCGGGGGTTGGGGGGTTGGGGGTGCTGCAGCGGCCGCCTCTGGGGGGGGGGGGGGTGCTGCGGCGGTGTCTGCCTCTGGAGGGGGGCGGCCCCCCCCCCCTGCCTTGCAGAGGCCCTCCTGCCGTGTGGAGGGCCCACTGCCGGGAGGAGGCCCTACTGCTGCCATGTTCGACCACCCCTGCCTTGCGGGTGAGTGTGTGTGTGTGAGTGACAGAGTGAGAGTGACCGTGGGTGAGTGGGTGAGTGTGTTACAGTGTGAGACAGTGACTGTGTGTGTGTGTGCGCATGACTGTGTGACTGTGTGACTGTGTGTGTGTCTGTGAGTGAGTGTGTCTGTGAGTGAGTGTGTCTGTTAGTGAGTGTGTCTGTTAGTGAGTGTGTCTGTGAGTGAGTCACCTTCTCCCTGTCGCCCTCACCCTATCCCTGTCGCCCTCACCCTTTCCCTGTCGCCCTCACCCTTTTCCTGTCGCCCTCACCCTCTACCTGTGTCACCCTCACCCTCTACCTGTGTCGCCCTCACCCTCTACCTGTGTCGCCCTCACCCTCTACCTGTGTCGCCCTCACCCTCTACCTGTGTCGCCCTCACCCTCTACCTGTGTCACCCTTTCCCTGTCGCCCTCACCCTCTCTCTGTCGCCCTCTCTCTCTGTCGCCCTCTCTCTCTGTCTTTGTCTCTCATTCTCTCTCTCTGTGTGTCTCTCTCTGTATCTGTGTCTCTCTGTGTGTGTGCCGCTGTGTGTGTGTGTCTCTCTGTCTCTCTCTCTCTCACGCTCTGTGTCTCTCTCTCTCTCACCCACACTCTCTCTCTCTCACACTCTGGATCTCTTATTTACCCTATATATCTTAACTGCCCTATACCTACACCGAAATAACCTATACTGCTTTCTTCCAGATCTAACTCTTGAGCTTCAGACGGAAGACATCGGAATCCCCCCTAAACCAGAAGACTGGAGTGGAGGTGTTCCCTACCTATGTATAACATTGCGGGAATGAGGGTACCTGGACATTGAGGGACTGCGGATCAGGTAATATCCCAGGCGGGATTGCTGCTTTAGATATTGTGACGTGGGGGCGTCCAGGCACTAGTTATAGGGTTCAGGAAACTAGTCATTCACATCTGGCTTTTTTTTTCTAAATCCGATATTTACACACACATACAAACACACACACAAGTAACAAGGACTAATTGTAGTATAATGTAATACAATAAATAAACTAATGTCAAAAACGAATGTTGTTCTTACTAGGATTTTTTTTTTAAAGCGGGTCTGGGGGCGGGGCTAGGTGGCGAGTAGATTTTTGGGTGATTTGTCGACCACTGTATATATATATATATATATATATGTGTGTCAAAAGGAGTGCTACTGGGCGTGGCTAATTGTATAAAACAAAAAACAAAGTCCAGAGCAACATCCAATGTGACAAAAATACACAGTGAAATACCTATATATCTCTTGAAAAAGTGTCATTTAGTTAACTCTTTGGCCAAAGCGTATAAGCTTGCGAGCCATTTTCAAGGCATGATCAGTTGCAGGTCCTAACACTAACTGATTAAAATCCTTATGTACCTCTATAATTAGAGGAAGGATGGCCCTGGCATTGAACCTGTTGCAACCAGCTGCATGAAAAGAAAACCTGTTTACTTGGAAAGTGGGCAGGGGCGAGCTTTAAACCCTGGGGGGAGGAGCCATTAACCTCCAAATCAGCTGAGACCAGCTGGACAAAGTTAACAAACACACAGATACTCAGCAAGCTCTCAGAAACCCACCAAAATTACCACAAAATATATACATGTGTAACAGGGTATGTCTTTTCTGTCTGTCTTTCCCCACGATGTTATCCTTGTTATGCAAGTCCTGTTAGCTGCAGGCAGTATCAGGTTAAATCAGTGGGCTCTTGACCCCCCTCATGCTCCTCCTATGAGTGATAGAAGCAAGGTGGTGACTCACGGCCTGTGTAAGCCTATCTGGGATAGATATAGACCATGAGCCCATCCCTTCTTGATCCTCCTAGGTAGGAGTAGCCAATTTAGTTTAGTCCTGCTTCTGCTCTTGAAGAGAGAGGAGTCCTGCTCCTGCTCTGGAAGAGAGAGGAAGCAGAGAGCTGTGAGCCTTTGGCTGGAGGAACATCAGAATCAGCCATCGAGGCCCTGTAAGACCACGGGGGCCTCACCATTCTGAGACTCTGCATCGCTGTGAGGAAGATCTGCAGTGCATGTCTACCATACAATAAAAGACCCTTGTTATGACACTCCAGTCTAAGTATCAGTCCTTGGGCAGGAGGGTGGAGAACACAATAGTGGGGGCTGATTTCTGGACACCCTGGAACCCACTACGGCTGAAGGCGCTGGAAACCAAGAGAACGAACCTAAGCCTATCCTATTCTCCACTACATCGCAGATCAGCTCAGCTCTCCTGATCCTAACAGGTATTGCACCACAAACAGGTAGCATAGGCTGTGTTATCTCCCAGAGGTGGGGGTGGGGGGGGGGAGAAACAGTGCTACATATGTATATAAGTGTCAAAAGGAGTGCTACTGGGCGTGGCTAATTGTATAAAACAAGAAACAAAGAAGTCCAGAGCAAATCCAATGTGACAAAAATACACAGTGAAATACCTATACTGTATATCTCTTGAAAAGGGGTCATTTAGTTAACCCTTTGGCCAAAGCGTATAAGGCCTTGGCCATGTTTGGCGCTTGCTGGCGGAAGCGTGCTCCCGCTCAGCACTGAGCCCCTACAGCCGCAATTAGAGCGGCTTTAGTAGGGGCTCACCGGAAGCGTAGGTCTTAGGGGAATTTAAAATTCCCCCGCTTGCCGGCGAGACATGCCGGTCACGTGAGCGGTTCGCCCAATGAGGGCGAACCAGCTCCGTGACGTCACTGGCCCGCCCCCGGCCAGTGACGCGCCCGCCCCCGGCCAGTGACGCGCCCGCCCCCGGCCCACCCCGATGGTCTGTCCCCCTTCTGCCCGATCCATGTCTCCTGTGTGTGTGTGTGTGTGTCTGTGTGTGCATGTGTGTGTGTATGCATGTGTGTGTGTGTGTGTGTGTGTGTGTGTGTGTGTGTGTGTGTGTGTGTGTATGCATGTGTGTGTGTGTGCCTTTGTGTGTGTGTGCGTATGTGCATATGTGTGTGTGTGTGTGCATATGTGTGTGTGTGTGCGTGTGCGTGTGTGTGTGCATGTATGTATGTGTGTGCATGTGTGTGCATGTGTGTATGCATGTGTGTGCATGTGTGTGTATGTGTATACATGTGTGTGCGTGTATGTGTATGCATGTGCCTTTGTGTGTGTGTGTGTGTATGCATGTGTGTGTGTCTGTGTGTGTGTGCGCATGTGTGCGCGTGTGTGTATGTATGTGTGTGTGCATTGTGTGTGTGTATGTGTATGCATGTGTGTGTGTGTGCCTTTATGTGTGCCTTTATGTGTGTGTGTGTGTGTGTGTGTGTGTATGTGTATGTGTATGTGTGTGTGTATATGTGTGTGCATGTGTGTGTGTGCGTATGCATGTGTATGCGTGTGTGTGCATTTGTGTGCGTGTGTGTGTATGCATGTGTGTGCGTGTGCATGTGTGTGTGTATGCATGTGTGTGTGCCTTTGTGTGTGCGTGTGTATGCATGTGCGCGCACGTGTGTGCGTGTGAATATATTTATCAAAGTTGCACAATGTTAATAAATAATTTATTCTCACATGTCTTTTTTTTTAATTTTTAAAATATTATATAATATACACACACACACACACACACACACACACACACACACACACACACACACACACACACACACACACACACACACACACACAGGTTCCCCAGTGACACACAAACACACAGACCACTTCAAAGTGACACACACACTGACAGCTACCAAGTGACACACACACATAGTGATACCCGCCTCCCAAGCGCTTGCTGTCTCCTCTTTCAGGACAGCAAAAAAGCTCCTGGTAGAGCGAGCGGCAGCAAGCGAGAGCGAGCAGCAGCACCTAAGCGCTTACTATGTCCCAGGCCTAAGCCTGCGAGCCACTTTCAAGGCATGACCGGTTTGCAGATCCTAACACTAACTGATTAAAATAGGCATAGCAATAGGCAATAGCCATGGCTGTGTTAATTGCCAGTTTATGGTGGTGGGCAAATCATTCAATCACCCGCACAATGGAAATCCAATTAGGATACGTGAAATCCTTAACTGTGAGTCTACATTTTTGGTGTACTTCGTTAAGTGTCCCTGTGGCCTCTTCTATGTGGGGAAAACGTCCAGAATGCATAAAGAACGCATAGCTATGCACCGATCAACCATTAGAAAGGCTCTTCTAAGCTCTAATACAGGAGAAGACTTGAAACACCTTCCAGTTGCAAGGCATTTTAAGGAAAAACAGCACAGCCTTGCAACATTCCGCTGTATGCCTACTGCACAAGCCCACGTCCCCATGAGGGGTGGGGACAGGAACAAGCTCCTGTTACAACTAGAGGCTAAAATGATACACAGACTGAACCCTATGTCGCCTAAGGGACTAAACGAGGACCTGAATCTGGGCTGTTTTCTGTGAACATTTTTATTATTGTATGATATTATTGATAATTCTATTCTCTATAGATGCTCAGTCTGTGCTAGATATGTTGATACATACTGAACATATTTGCGTTCCACTCATTGATCGTGCTATCCATGCCTTAGGCTAAGGTCCCGTTGCACGCGCCCGCACGGCTGGCTTGCTTGCCGGCGGCGCGTGCAACTCGCTGTACCGCGATCTGCGGTCTACAGGATACTTTTCTCGGAGCGCGGGGGGGGGGGGGGCGTGGCCAAACGGGTCGGGGGGGGCGCGGCCATGACGTGAGGGGCCGGAGCGGGAGGTGGGAGGGAGTGGGAGGATTGACAGGGAGGGGGGGGGGCGTGGCTTGAGCGGAGGGACCCGCTACTCTTCCCCCCCCTCCCTCCACGGGCTGCCACGGGCTGCAGGTAAGTAAAAAAAACACACACGCAGGCAGGCACTCACACACTCATACACACACACACACACAGACAGAGACAGAGACAGGCACGCACGCAGACAGGCACACACATACACACACACAGACACACACACACACACATACACACACACAGGCAGGCACTCACGCACTCAGACACACACACAGACAGGCACTCACGCTGCTTTCACTCCACACTCCTCCCCGCTCCCCGAAGCCTCCCCTCCTCCCGAAGCCTCCCCTCCTCCCGCAGCCTCCCCTCCCCATTGGCTCACAGCCACACCACGTGACGCGTCAACGCTAGGAAACACCATTCTGTTGTGTCTCCTAGCGGCTGACGCGCCACAGCGTGTAGTCAGCTGTGCCGCCAGGGGGGACCGGGACCGGCTTGCGAGGATTCCCCTGCTGGTGGGGAACTCGCTACATTGCCGCCCGCGCCAACGAGCGCAGCGGGTCCCAGGCCTAACCCTCATATGCTCGCTTTCTTATAG
Source organism: Ascaphus truei (assembly GCF_040206685.1). Lineage (NCBI taxonomy): Eukaryota > Metazoa > Chordata > Amphibia > Anura > Ascaphidae > Ascaphus > Ascaphus truei. Next base: position 187,669,733 of record NC_134484.1, read on the forward strand.
TGGCCTTTGACTTAACTGGGTTCATGTTGTATTTGACCCTGGCGTCCATGTGCCCTAGTTGGTCATGTTTTGCTATAAGAGCGTGACTCACTTTTTGACTTCTCGCATTGTGGACTTCTTCCAGTTGTCTAGTGATCCTTCATTCAAGGTTATCCTTGTGTATACTATAGAAATACCATGACACAGTTATGTAGAGTATTTATTATTCATGCAGATTGTGTTATTTGTGTGCACATATATGGTCCGTTGATGTAGATGTTTCCTACTGTTGTATAGATTTTATGCTAGTTTTTTACTTGTCTGCTCTTCCATGCATTATATTATATGTCATCCTCATTGTCTCACTTACCATTCCTACACGAGCTCCACTTTGTTTTTAATCATCTGTGTTTATCACCTTGGCTGTTTGCTATGCAACCATGCGACGTTTCCATTGCCTGGCTGGTTATTATTGAAAACACAGAGAGAGGCAGAACCCCAAGGAGAGCACTCTACCAATGTGTGGCCACAATGTGTGGCCACAATGTATCAGAACATAGTAAGGTGGGTGAGTAATGAATTAATTAAAACCAGAAACTTTAATTGAGTCTTAACTCTAAATATAAAATAATATGGGGAACACTATAGGTCAAGTAATATACTAATGATAGCCAGTGTACAGTGAATTAATATTAAAAATGAGCAAAGCAGACCACAATAAACTCTGTACTGTAAACCCAGAGTCTGGGATATGGCCGCACGATAACACTAGTGGTGTAGAGTAGATCCAAAGGATGGTTATAGGTCAAAACAGGTAACGGTAAGTGTCTAGTTTGTACTATGTCGTATGGCATAAATCAGCATGTCGATATCAACGCTGACTGTAGCAGTATACAGGTATAGCTGGTTACTTGTACAGGTTAGTGGTATTGTACCTATATCAGTAACACAGCACACAGAGTTAGTTATCTGTGTAAATAATGCCAAAAGCCGTGCCTGTTGGTGGTGGATCTCTATGTACAAAAGCCACTTGATGTTAGTATGGTGCGTGAGTATTGTACACACAAGTTAGTGGTATTGTACCTATATCGCTAGCACAGCCCACAGAGTCAGTTATCTGTGTAAACAATGCCAAAAAGCCGTGCCTGTTTATGGTGGTTCTCCAAGTATAAGCCACCTAAGGTATGTGTGTATACAGTATGTTAGGGTTGCCAGGTGGCTTCTCCAAAATACTGTACATAATGGTTAAAGGTGCGACGCCCTCGAGAGACACACACACACACATCCCTCTCACCGCTTCATGCAGTTTCCTCCTCTCCTTGGCCTCAACCCCAGGCTCCTGACACTTTCTCCTGATTGGCTGCATTGCCTAGCAGTAGCCAATCAGCGAGCATTAGCTTACAAGGGTTCCATGTAAAAATGGATTTCAGGCAAAAGGTGACACAGTGTGCTCATTTGCACGTCATTTCCCAGAATCCCTTGCTGCAGTGGAAACACTGTATACTAAGTGATAATGGTGAAAGGCAGGGATGCAGACTTGTCTAAGACATGTGATTTGCTATATACAGTATACAAATATATTTATATTCTATGGTAAAAAAGCTCTCTGCATCTACTGATCAGCTGCTCCAGAGACTGGCTGTCAGGGAGCATCCTATAAAACAGACAGCCGTGACTCCAGAGCATTGTCCTTAAGCCCCTAGAAATCAAGATGTGTCAATTCTTCCCTCCCTCCAAAAAGAGACACATTCTGTGCCTTCGAGACTTCAATATCAGCAGCATAAAAGTTGCAGGTTTTCCCTCCTATCTCTATAAAGTCATGTAACTGCTTTGAATATCCAAGTACCATACAAAAAAAAAGTATTGAAACTAACTGGTAAAAGATAGTGAGCAGATGTAATTTGATGTTAATTGCACAGACCGTGGCTATTGAAGGCCAGTCACAAAAATGCCTCAAGTCTACAATTATTTTTTTTTGCTTAGTGAAAAAATAATGTTCTTTTATATAGCACTGTACATAGAAATGTACCCGCACGAACCAAGATCACCCGCATAAAGAGAAGGGACTCTACCACATACTGTAGCCTTCGGGCATTATTCAAGCAGCAATCCCCTCAGAAGCCAATCTGAGTTTAACCCGTCGAATGCTTGTATCTTGCCTCCTGAGAATTTCCTACTTTGTTTTTGTAAGGTTTTTTTTTTAGTGTTAAAGTTTTTAGCAACTGGGGTTATCATGGTAAACTCAGACTATGCTGGGATCCGAGGAGACCGCCACCTTCACCTCCTAAACTGTTAACATTTCAACTGCTCATATTTCCTGAACGAAGAAACAGATGAATAAAATTAAAAACATCATCTAAAAGGAGCATAATGAGAAAAAAATATATAAAAGAACAAAAATAAATACAGGGGTCAGTACTGACTGCTACTTTAAACAAGTCCTTCAGATAAAGATTTGCTAAATATTATACCTGTTAAAAAAAAATGATATAAATAACAATTGAATAAAAGCTGCACAACAAAGCCAATTTGTATATTGAAAGGTGCAGCCCCCATGTCAAGTGTGTATAATCGGCTATCTTAGAAAGATTCAATCAACCTGAAAGCGGCCATTTTACTTATTCATACCCTGGTCAAGAGAAATGTTTGTCTTTTTCTGTGGGTCCGCTAAATTCAAGCGTATTAGCTATTAATGCCTATTTGTCTGACTAATAATGACTTCATTATTATATTAATAACACAAACAATGAACCAAAACAAAAATAATGATTTCAGCTCTAGTTTTCATAACTGTCTACAGTCTTTCCACTAAAGGGACAGTCTTTAAATGCTCATGTATATTTTCCTGCTTATGCCGTGTATTTTGTTTTCTTAAAACGCTCTATGTGAATAGTCATTAATCATCAGCAATTATTGCAGCACTTTAAAAACTATATCTCCATAACGTAAAGTCTAATCACCCAGAATAATACCAGGATGTTTGCAAGATAAGCAGGTACAGATATATTGAAAAATACCATTAGAACGAAGAAGAAAAAAGTTATTTTTTTCCTTATTGGTTAGTTTAAAACTATACCATTTTAGTGAACTATAGCTTTCTGCCTATGAGCATTTTACTATGTCAAGCATGTAGTATACAGTATATACATTGTGGTGCTCAATGAGTCTGTTTTTGATTTAGTTAGTGATGTTTCATGAATTCTGTACAAATATCAAGAAAACAGCTTGAACCCATTCAGCAAATACATAAGAATAAAAGCTCCACACAATTGTGTTTCCATTCCCAAATTATTAAGGCACAATCCTGCCCATTTTGCATACTCATTATTTCGCAGTATTCACTTTGAACCGGTGGGTCCACTGGAGCAGGGCAGGAGGAAAACAGCCAGGCACACGGTCCAGCAAAAGGGGTCGTTTAATAGCAAAGCCAACATTTCGACTGCATAAGCCGTTTTTGTCAAGGTCAGGGCTGGAGCAGGAGACCACACTATTTTTTGCTCCAGTTCCCAGGATACTTGCTAGCTTACTTACTGGATTTTCCAAGATGGCGGCCGCAGTCTTCCAATAGGAAGCTGCATCATCACTCACTTTGGCGGCCCCTTTCATCACCCAAATGGGAGTTTTAAACACAAATCTGAGCTAAAATCTGTGCCACTCAGTTCCATACGACCATACATTGTTTTGGAACAAAAAATACCTGCTGCTTTAATAAAAGAATGCCCATCAAACACACTTTTGACATTAACCCAGATTATCCACAACTCCCACAAAAGTGCAACATGTTTACCGAAGTTCGTGACCCTGGTGAATTTGGCCTTTTTTTCACCATTTTGTACCAAATTTGCCAGTTCCTCCAAACGTTTTTGAGGGAGGGAGAGAGACATTACACCTCTGAACACACACCTCAGATATCTAGGAAAAAAGTTTATTTAAATACGCATGACATATTTAAATGAAACACCTTAGGGACAGCCTTAAAAAGACATGGCAAACTGTAAAGATCAGACATGTAAACCATGTAAACATATACTCGTTCATGTAGTACAGTATGTCAACATATTGCCGCCAAGTACTCTGTTTGCACCATGACATGTTTATTCTTCAAAAATGTTTACTGCAGCAGGTAAATACTACTGGACAAGGGATGCAGGACGTGACGAAAAAATCCTCCTTTGGGCATCATTGCTACTCCATGAACTGGCCAAACTTCCAGCATGTCATATCCATATTAAATTGGCTTTTAACATGTGTTCTATGAAATCCTGGGCTTTGTGGACAGCTCGGGGAGTCCACGTAAACACTTCTGTAATAATGCGGGGATTTACTTGTTGAACCGTCATGATTATTTTGCTGTTGAATATTGTTCACATCTTCATTGAAAAAAGCAACTACAGTATATATTGTTTACACATATAAGATGTGTGTCAAGTCTGTTCGTCATTTCCAACAACCTTTTTTGATACCCCGTCATGTTATGTATCTTTGGGAAACTATGCAAAGTTTTGACCCCTAAATTTTGGCCAAACTATTTTAGTCTCTACTCCCACATTACTAGGCTGTATTTATTTCATTGCTTCTCTCCGGATGTCTTCTAAGTTACAGTACTTCAGTACTCAAAATTTGAAACAGGTACTTAATCATTATTAGCGTCTACAAATTACAGGCCATTCATCTGAAATTTGTAACCATCTTGACATCATTTCTTTTGTCCCCTCCAGCTATACAGGAGTTTAAGCTGCAGCTGGCCATACTTTACGTCTATTGTGGGACATGTCTGGAATCCTAGATGGCAATGCAGTTCTCGTTCTGCAAGCCTCCCATACCATTCAGCCATAGATTATCAGCCACTGAAAATACACAGAGAAACAGCACAGAGAAGGAAACACAGCTTTACCATTTGTGCTGGCTAATGCACCACCAAGTACGAACTTATTTAACTTATCTTGCCCCTCTCGTGGCATGCTTTTGAAAGTGAGCTTGTTGTCACAAATGTTGTGTTTTGAAAACGATCTGACACTTTTTTTTGTTTTTATTTAAATGATGGCTCAATCAGAAACACCTCCTCTACCTGCCAAAAAAATAACAGAAACCCTTAACCTACATATCCCGCTGTGAAATATGAAGTAATATGCACAAAGCTTAAGCCACTCCGCCAATGAGCCAGATCTGATCTCATTATCCCATTATGTATGACTTCCCTCTACTGCTCTGTCCGTGTATTGTAACGTTGCAATTCATAATACATTTATAAAGTCAGCAGCACATACAAATAAAGCACTAAGCTAATAGCTGATGAAGACTGCAAGATTTATTTCTTACAGACGGATCCAGTAAATAAAGGGGAAAAAATAAAACACGCTGTGATTGTGCACAAGGAAACCAATCACATGTAAATGTCATGATGCTAGGTCGGTCAGTCAGACTGGGGGAACTTCTTATAGATTTTATCGGCAAATATATGTTGCAAGCAGAACAAAATCAATAATAGCGTTTAAAATAAAGAAAGCATTAACAAGTTACAACAACTTCACTAACTAGCCATGATTTGCTGTCCTATTACACACGGCAGTGACTTTCCTAGGCCGTATCAGCTGCGGGTTTACTGGGTTATTTCAAACGACATTGGAAAAATCATAGCCCATATTATTATTTTATTTTTTTATTAAACAAATTATCTTCCTTACATTGTGCTGGTTATGTAGTACGCACTGCTGCGCATGCGTTTAGTTGCTAGAGGGCAAGCGGTGACGCACGCAGTTAGGGGGCATGACTCTGACGTCACAGCGTTAGGCCGCGCTGTGATTGGCTCGCGGCGTGGCAGCTGAGCAAAATTTTAATTTTCTTGTATTTTCTCATGTACTTGGTCTCTTTATTTTTTTTAAATGTTCAAAATGTTGACACACTTGCTCGTTACTTATTATTTTTACTAATGGACAAGAGAAGTACAATAAGTATTTGGAAATTGAATAAATTGTCATAATTCACATTTTATCAGTACCACGGCTAATCAATACAGGCATACCCCGCTTTAAGTACACTCACTTTAAGTACACTCGCGAGTAAGTACATATCGCCCAATAGGCAAACGGCAGCTCACGCATGCGCCTGTCAGCACGTCCTGAACAGCAATACCGGCTCCCTACCTGTACCGAAGCTGTGCGCAGCGGGGAGACTATAGAGCCTGTTACACATGCGTTATTTACATCAGTTATGCACGTATATGACAATTGCAGTACAGTACATGCATCGATAAGTGGGAAAAGGTAGTGCTTCACTGTAAGTACATTTTCGCTTTACATACATGCTCCGGTCCCATTGCGTACGTTAATGCGGGGTATGCCTGTAGCAATGTTTTGCACTGATGCTGCTCAGCTATAACTAGAACTCATAAAAATGGTACATAATACACACAATTATGCAACAGCCTAAAAAAAACTGTATATCAGAATGATATAAACTCTCATTCAGTAATATTTGAGCCCTGGGGTTCAAAGGGAGGTTATCGGGAGTTCCCAGAAATCTAATTGGTAATGTCTCTATTTTTACTCCCGAAAACACTATCATTTTATTTTTGCCATCTGTTGTTATTTAGTTACTTAAAAACGTAATTCTGTGGTTTTACTTTGCCTGCTTTAAGCATTGAACTCAACTCTCCTACAGGTGTAACTTTTAGGGCTTTTCTTTCCTCTCCTCAGTCCGGGGTCCAACAAGATTACAACAAACCATGTCAGAGAGAGGCAATCAGTATTAAGTTCAATGACCAGCAGTGGTTGATCCAATCCAAAGCAGAGAGCTCCTCTCAGGACAGATGAGCAGGGAGATGGACAATGCACCTTGTTGATAAATGAAAGCTACTTTTCAGAGCACTCAGAACCCACGCTAGTGGTTCATTTACCATCTGGTTATATAGTAGTACAACTCATGTTTTTTAGGCTCTCGAAAATGAAGGCAATCGCAGGCACTCTTCAAATTGCTCTTATGCGATTTATTTCATCTCCAAAGTATAAATTCCAAGCAATAATTTATTTAAAGGTCAAGATGACCTTGCAATACAACGAAAACAAACAAACTCCCTGATCTCAGAGTCCATAGCAGAGTGGGCGTCCATACTGAGTGCACCCACGTGACCAAAGTGAATGTTCCCTACTGTAACGTTCCGGGTCCCAATGACCCTGTTTTTAGGCTCTGAAAGATTGGATTGCCAAGTGGCAACTAAACCTGTGCTGTACCATAGTGCTTTATGGCACATCCAACATAGTCCAACGCATCGCAGCAATAAATCCAGAATTAATGTACTCCGCATCCCCACAAAAATAATGCACTAATTCATGGTGATGCATGACAATATAGTATAACACAGCCCCCAGGGCCGTCTTAACATATGGGCACGCTGGGCAGTTGCCCGGGGGCCCCACAGCAGAGGGGGGCCCCACGCGCTCGGCCCATGCGTGCCCACCATAGGGTTGCCAGGTGTCCGGTTTTCACCCGGACAGGCCGGTAATTCCGCTGCCTGTCCTCCGTTATAAAATTGTTGCAGCAGTGGCAGCGTGAGGGCAGGCGAGCGTTAAGTGCTGAGAAGGGAGAGGGAGGGCTGGGCCGGTGGCTGGGCAGAGCAAGGAGGACCGGTGTGCTGTCCCTGATTGGCTGTCCTCTGGCTGTCCTCTCCTCCAATCAGAGGACAGTGGGGCGGAGCCCACACCCCGGTGGGCCAGAGACATATTCCTGTGCTGTCTGTGTCCTGCAGGAGATATGTAAAGTACAATGTGGGGGGGAGGTGAGGCTATATTTAATATGTATTGGGGAGGTAGGAGTATATTTAATATATATATGGGGGTGGTGGGGTATATTTTATATGTATTGGGGTGGTAGGAGTATATTTAATATATATATATACGGGGGTGGTGGGGGTATATTATATATGTATGGGGTGGTAGGAGTATATTTAATATATGTGGGGGGTGGTGGGGGTATATTTTATATGTCTGGGGTGGTAGGAGTATATTAATATATATGGGGGTGGTGGGGGTATATTTTATATGTATATGGGTGGTGGAGGTATATATATATGTATTGGGGTGGTGGGGGTATATTTTATGTGTATTGAGGTGGTGGGGGTACATTTATATGTATTGGGGAGGTGGGGGTATATTTTATATGTATTGAGGTGGTGGGGTATATTTTATATGTATTGAGGTGGTGGGGGTATATTTTATATGTATTGAGGTGATGGGGGTATATTTTATATGTATTGAGGTGGTGAGCTATATTTTATATGTATGGGGGTGGTGGGGGTATATTTTATATGTATATTGGTGGTAGAGGTATATTATATATGTATTTGGGTGGTGGGGGTATATTGTATATGTATTGTGGAGGTAGGGGTATATTTAATATATATGGGGGTTGTAGGGTTATATTTAATATATGTGGGGATGGTAGGGGTATATTTAATATATATGGGGATGGTAGGGGTATATTTAATATATATGGGGTGGGAGGAGTATATTTAAGATATATGGGGGTGGTAGGAGTATATTTAATATATGGGGGTGGTAGGGGTATATTTTATATGTATGGGGGTGGTAGGGGTATATTTTGTATTGTATGTCTTTATTTATATAGCGCCATAAATATACATAGCGCTTCACAGTAGTAATACATGTTGTAATCATATAAATAACAAATAATATAAATAACAGGTCATGGGAATAAGTGCTTCAGACATAAGAGTAACATTAAGGAAGAGGAGTCCCTGATCCGAGGAGCTTATAATCTAATTGTTAGGTAGGAGAACGTATAGAGACAGTAGGAGGGAATTCTATTAAGTGTGTCTGCAGGGGGCCAAGGTTTATGCATCATGTGTCCAGGATTATCCACAGTGCTATTCATATGCTTCTTTAAGCAAATGTGTCTTAAGGTGGGTCTTAAAGGTGGATAGAGAGGGGGCTAGTTGGGTATTGAGGGGAAGGGCATTGCAGAGGTGCGGGGCAGTCAGTGAGAAAGGTTTAAGGCGGGAGAGGGCTAGAAAGGGGGTAGAAAGAAGACATCCTTGAGAAGACCGCAAGAGTCGGGATAGTGCATAGCGAGAAATTAGGGCTGAGATGTAAGGAGGGGCAGAGGAGTGCAAAGCTTTAAAAGTGAGGAGGAGAATTGTGTGAGATGCGGGATTTGATCGGAAGCCAGGAGAGGGATTTCAGGAGGGGAGACGTGGAGACAGATTTAGGAAAGAGTAGAGTGATTCTGGCAGCAGCGTTTAGTATAGATTGTAGGGAAAACAGGTGAGAGGCAGGGAGGCTGGACAGCAGGAGTTTGCAGTAATCGAGACGGGAGAGAATGAGGGCCTGAGTCAGAGTTTTAGCAGACAAGTAACAGAGGAAAGGGCGTATCTTTGTGATATTGCGGAGGAAAAAGCGACAAGTTTTAGAAACGTTTTGAATGTGAGAGGAGAATGTGAGAGGAATAGAGTGTGACCCCTAGGCAGCGTGCTTGGGCTACTGGGTGAATGATCGTATTTCCAATAGTAATGTGGAAGGAGGTAGTAGGGCCAGGTTTGGGAGGAAGTATAAGGAGCTCTGTTTTTGCCATGTTAAGTTTCAGTCGGCGGATGGCCATCCAGGATGATATTCCAGAGAGGCATTCAGAAACTTTGGTCTGTATAGCAGGTGTAAGGTCAAGGGTTGAAAGGTAAATTTGTGTGTCGTCAGCATAGAGGTGATATTTAAACCCAAAAGATGTGATTAGGTCACCTAGAGAGAGTGTCTAAAGAGAGAAGAGAAGGGGTCCCAGGACAGAGCCCTGGGGTACGCCCACAGAGAGATCGATAGAGGAGGAGGAGGTGTTAGCAAAAGAGACACTGAAAGTACGATGGGAGAGGTAAGAGGAGATCCAGGATAGAGCTTTGTTCCAAATACCAAGAGTATGGAGAATGTGGAGGAGAAGAGGGTGGTCCACGGTGTCAAATGATGCAGAGAGGTCGAGTAATATGAGCAGAGTGTAATGAACTCTGTCTTTGGCAGAATGAAGGTCGTCGGTTATTTTAGTGAGGGCTGTTTCAGTAGAGTGAGCAATGCGGACGCCAGATTGTAGAGGGTCTAGAAGAGAATAGGTGTTGAGAAAGTGTAGCAATCGAGAGAATACAAGACAATCAAGGAGCTTGGAGGTAAAAGGCAGGAGGGAGACAGGTCGATAGTTAGAAGGACAGGTAGGGTCAAGCTTGCTGTTTTTGAGCAATGATATCACAGTTGCATGTTTGAAGGAGGATGGAAAAGTACCAGAGTAGAGGGAAGAGTTAAAGATCTGTGTGAGCATAGGGATTATAGAAGGAGCAAGAGGTTTTAGGATATGGGAAGGAATGGGATCAAGAGGGCAGGTGGTAGAGGGAGAAGAGGAGATCAGCAGTGACACATCATCCTCCGAGATAGCAGAAAAAGAGTCCAGAAAGGCAGGAGGAGAGTTAGGAAGCGGTGTGGGATGAGAGGAGGCAACAGATGGGATGTTCTGACGTATGGATTCCACCTTTTCCTTAAAAAAGTCAGCAAAGTCCTGAGGTGAGATGGAGGAATAAGAGGAGGCAGCGAGGGTGGTCTGAGAAGAGAGTCAAAGAAAGAAAAGAGTCGACATGGGTTAGACTTGTGCGTGTTGATTAGTGAAGAAAAGTAGGTTTGTTTAGCCTGAGAGATGGCAGCGTTGAAACAGGACAGCATAAATTAGTAGTGTAGGATTTCTGCGAGTGTATGAGATTTCCACCAGAGGCGTTCAAAGGAGCGAGTGGAGGAACCCAGCATGCGTGTGTTGGAATTTAGCCAGGGTCTGGGGTTAGAAGGGCGAGGACGGCAGAGAGAAAGCGGGGCATGTAGGTCAAGAGAGGAGGATAAGGCAGAGTTGTAGTTCCTGACCAGGTTGTCAGGGTCTGAAGTAGAACTGAGAGAGGAGAGGGATGAGCGTAAAGTGGAATCAAAAGCTGGTAGGTTAATAGAGCGCAGGTTTCTGCAAAAACGAGGGCGAGATGGAGATGGAGAGGGGAAGAAGCGTGATAGAGAAAATGAGATGAGGTGATGGTCAGAGAGAGGAAAAGGAGAAATGGAGAAATCAGTGAGAGAAAAGTTTTTAGTGAAAACCAGGTCTAGGTAGTGGCCATCCTTGTGGGTGCTAGCTTCAGTCCACTGTTGCAGGCCAAAAGAAGAGGTTAGAGACAGAAAGCGGGAGGCCCAAGGAAGAGAGGGGTCATCAATGTGGCAGTTGAAGTCCCCAAGGAGAAGAACAGGGGAGTCTGAGGAGAGAAAGAAAGAGAGCCAGGATTCAAAGTGAGAGAGAAAGGCAGAGGGGGGATGAGTAGAGGTAGGTGGGCGATAGAAGACCGCCACGTGGACTGGGAGAGGCGAGAAGATCTGGACTGTGTGAACCTCAAAAGGAGGGAAAAGCAAGAGAGGGGGGAATAGGAAGGGTTCGGTAACGGCAGAGAGAGGAGAGCAGGAGCCCCACGCCTCCACCCCTGCCATCAGGGCGTGGAGTGTGGGAGAAGGAAAGGCCACCATAAGAGAGGGCAGCTTCCAGAGCAGAGTCAGACTGAGTGAGCCAGGTCTCAGTTATAGCAAAGAGAAGCAGGGAGTGAGAAAGAAGTCATGCACAGACAGGAACTTGTTAGAGAGGGAGCGAGCATTCCAAAAGGCACAGGAGAAAGGGAGAGAGGAGGGAGGGTGGCAAGGGATAGGTATGAGGTTAGAGGGGTTAACACCAGAAGGAGTAGAAGTTGCATGTGGTAGGCGAGGACGAGAGCATGTAAAAATAAGGCAGGGACCAGGATTGGGAGAGATATCCCCAGTAGCAAGGAGGAGAAGCATGGAAAGAAAGAGAATGTGTGAGGATGATTTGTAGGGGTGTGTTTTAGTGCAGGGTGTATAGCTGTGTGGTGAAAGAGGGCGCAGGTAAGAAAGGAGTTCATGTGAACTGAGAAGTGGGGAAGAAAGGAGAGATGGAGATATATGACTAGAGTTAGAGACATAAGGAGACCGGTGGAAGGAAGTGAATAATTTGAAAATAAGTGAGGTTACAGCAAATATAAAAAGTAAAGGCAGCATCACAGCAATAGTTAAGTGTTGAGATATGCAGTCTGGGACTTTATATGTATTGGGGTTGTGGGGGTATATTTTATATGTATTGGGGAGGTGGGGGGATATTTTATATGAATTGGGGAGGTGGGGGGATATTTTATATGAATTGGGGAGGTGGGGGGATATTTTATATGAATTGGGGAGGTGGGGGGATATTTTATATGTATTGGGGCGGTGAGGGATATTTTACATGTATTGGGGTGGTGGGGCGATATTTTATATATATATATGGGGACGGTAGGGGTATATTTTCTATGTATAGGTGTGGTGGGGCTATATTTTATATGTATTGGGGAGGTGGGGCTATATTTTATATGTATTCGGGAGCGTGTTTTTGTTTGTGTATATATGTGTGTGTGTGTGTGTGTGTGTGTGTGTGTGTGTGTGTGTGTGTGTGTGTGTGTGTGTGTGTGTGTGTGTGTGTGTGTGTGTGTGTATATATATATATATATATATATATATATATATATATGTGTGTGTGTGTGTGTGTGTGTGTGTGTGTGTACTGGGGGCGTCACAACTTTTACCATTGTGTCCAGTATTTTTGGACTACCCATCAATGCTAAAAATGTAAAATCTCCGTTCTAAATCTAGCTGGGAGTGCTTGCTCTCCCCCCGCCGCAGCGCCCGGCACCCCGGCTTGCTCTCCCCCCGCCACAGCGCCCGGCACCCCGGCTTGCTCTCCCCCCACCCGGCACCGCTCGCTCTCCACCGCCCGGAAGTGGAACCCTGGCTCCGATCGCTCTCCGCCCGCCCGGCACCCCGGCTCGCGTCACAACCGCTCGCAGCCTAGCAGTGCAGCACTTCCGGTGCCTGCTGCTGCTAGTGAGCGCGAGGGAGGCTGGGAGCGACAGTGTAGGCCGGGCCCCGTGCACTGCTCTGCCCGGGGCCCCTAATGTTGTTGTGATGGCCCTGACAGCCCCAGCACATAGGATATTGTAAAGTCTGCCATGGTCACACTGAGGTGTACTGTATTCTTTGTGAAGCGCTGAGTACACTTTTGGCGCTATATAAATAAAGGCATACAATACAATGACAAACATTGAACTGTAGCCTTAAAAAATCCTTACCAGCACAGCATTAAGGACTTATTTTTCTAAGCAAAAGGATCTTTGGACATCAAAGTTCATAGTCATACACAGCAATGTTTTAGATTGAAGCAAGTTAATGGTCACAGGGATTTGGCAAAGCACTGATGTGACTGCACAATGTGAAACAGACAATCAATTGGAAAATGAATGCCACTGCAATAGCTGAAAAAGTTCTGTTTGACAGAAAGAGAAGTCACAGACAAGTTGCTACAGTAGCTGCTGAAACACCTGGACATGCATTTCACCAGCCTTGTTTATTTTTCACATTAATGAGGTTTATGTTCATTTATCATATTGCTCTTTGAACAAGATGCACAGTATTGCCAATGTAAAAGGATAACCATGCTAGAAACTGCTTCTTTGTCTATTTGATCCCCAGACCAAAGCTCTGAGGCATAGACAGAACCATGCAGTACATCCATAAACTATAGCAAAATGTACAAGCCATCACCACCAAGAGACATGTAACCACAATCATTAGATAAAATAACCTTTGTGAGAATGTGAGGATCAGGTGAATGTCAGTTCCACAATTGATTCTCTATAGCAGCCCAGATGAAAATGTGTGATCAAATAAACAATGTCTTATCACAGGGTTTCCCAAACTTTTTTTTCGGTGACCCGGTTATTTTTGAACTTCTCCTTCGTGACCCACTAAAAATGTTATCGCCTATACTGGCCTATAGGGCCTGCACAGACACACACACAGCCACTGATACACACACACACACACACACACACACGCAGCCACTGACAGGCACGCAGCCACTGACAGACACGCACTGATACACACACGCAGCCACTGACACACACGCAGCCACACAGAGACACTGCTACACACACACACACACACTGATACAGACACAGCTACACACAGACACACACACTGATACACACACACACAGACACTGATACACACACACACAGACACTGATACACACACACAGACACTGATACACACACACAGACACTGATACACACACACACACAGACACTGATACACACACACAGTCACTGATACACACACACAGACACCGATACACACAGACACTGATACACACACACAGACACTAATACACACACACACACAGACACTGATACACACACACACACACACACACACACAGACACTGATATACACACACACACACACAGACACTGATACACACACACTGATACTGATACACACACACACACAGATACACACACACTCGCTCTCCCCTATACGCACACAGACACAAACAGTGAATGACAGGCAATGACGGATGTGGGTGGGAGGAGGGGGCCAGGTGACACTTGTGTGGGTGGGATGGTGACTGGAGTGGGCCAGGGACACTTGGGTGGGTGGGTGGGAGGAGGGGGCCAGGGACACTTGGGTGGGTGGGTGAGAGGAGGGGGCCAGGGACACTTGGTTAGGAGGGGGCCAGGGACACTTGGGTGGGTGGGTGGGAGGAGGGGGCCAGGGACACTTGGGTGGGTGGGTGGGAGGAGGGGGCCAGGGACACTTGGTTAGGAGGGGGCCAGGGACTGGGTGGGAGGCAGTGACTGGGTGGGTGGCAGTGACTGGGTGGGTGGCAGACAGTGACTGGGTGGGAGAGAGTCACTGGGTGACAGTGACTGGGTGGGGTGACTTACCTTGCCGCCGGACGCTTTCCCCTGCTGCCCCCGATATCCCCTGTTGCCCCCGATATCCCCTGCTGCCCGGGCCGCGGGGGGAAGCGGGCCGCAGTAGGAGCTTGTACTTCCCCCTCCGTCCCACATAACGTGCGGGCCGCAGGGGAGCTGGTACTTCCTCCTCCGTCCCACGTTGGGAGCGGGGGGGAGGAAGGGAGTGGGCCCTGCGCATGCGCGCGGGACAGCGGGGGGAATCGCCGCCATTTTTTTAACTTGAGCGGGGGGGGGGGGGGGGGGGGAGACACCGGGGGACGGGAGACACCGCGCGGCCAGCCTCGCTGCGACCCGGCAATTTTGGTGCCGTGGCCCGGTGCCGGGTCGCGACACACCATTTGGGAAACGCCGTCTTATCACATTCTTAATGAATATACACTGGGTTGCAAGACCTAATTGTACTAAATGATTCTACAGAACCAGGCAGACAAAAGTACTCTGCTTCTTTTAATTAATTTATATTGATCACTGATCCATCTAATGTTGATCCAGTTATCTCCTTTCGTGCTACTTTTCAACTAAATGCAGGAGATACAGTAAAACAAAGTTAATGTACTTATAGCTCAGCTCCAACAATCCCCTCAGGGACACTAATAAAAAGCATCAGCGTTGGAAAATATATATTTTCCTGAAACTCTCTCTCTAACTGCATTCCTTAGATAACGGGGGCGCAACATTTTCTGGGGGAGGGGGGTGGGGGGTGCGCCCGTTACAGAATCCCTGCGCTCTTCCCCAAAGCTTTTAAATTAAATGCCGGGGAAGCGCGCAAGGCCTCTGTATCTCACTTACCTTGGCTCCGGCGGCATCTGGCGACGCGTGAGGTCAGAAAATGCAAGAGAAAAAGGGGTGGGGTGGGGTAAGTAGGGAGGGAAAGCAGGTGGCGGGGCGTAGACAAAAATGTTTGCACACCCCTGCCTTAGATGATGGCGGGTACGCTTTACTTTAGTACCAAATTCATGGTTTTATTGATTTGCGATTCAAACGCATTTACAGGCAGAGAGTGGAAAAGCTGGGGACAGCTCAGACAAGATCACTATACCCCAGTGCCTTTTATAGCATCACTTTCTCCTTTCGGTCGGGAGATAATGATCTTGTTGGGACTGTCCTGGGCCTTATGATTCTCCATCTGTTATTATGTTATTAAATTTGTAATAAAGGTAGATTAAAGCATCCGGCTGTGTTGCTGGTTTAAGTTTGTGCGTGCGTGTGTGTGTGTATATATAAATATAAAAAAAATAAAAAATATATATAGATATATATATATATAGATAGATATATACACACACACATAAAATGGAAATATTACTGTGTGCAGTAACCCAGCGGTTTGTAGCACGTCTCAATTAACCTAAGAGCACAACTTAAATGATAGTATGGCCCTGACACACAAGGTCCCTTATCTGTTATTCTATGTTATGAAATGGCATGTGGATCCATTAACTACAATTACACACATGCCATTTCCAAGGCATAAATGTGTCTTCTTCAAGTGTTTTGCTTGCCACTCCAATTGAGGAAGTGAAGAATGTGTGGGATGGAAATACATGTTTAGCATCAGGAGAGACCCAATAAAAGAAACATACAAAGAATCACGTGGTGCGTGACATGTAGGCAACGTGCAAACACCAAGAAGATACACAACAGACAACATCACAAGTTGAGAAAAAGCACTATTAAAGCGGCCGACATTTAAAAAAAAAAGTTCCTTCATGCACGAAAATGCTGTAGAAAAAAAAAACGACTGAACCAAAGAGAATAAACAACGATCATCTAATACACCTACAGGATATAACAGGAACATCGAGCATATGGTTTTTTTTTTCTTCCTTTTTATGAAATTCATGCCCAGTTGCACACTGCCTGCTTCAGGATGAGGGGGCGGCAAAGGCTGCGTGGGAGAAAGCCACAGCAAGCTGCCACGTACACTACACTCACACAGTGCTCCATCCTGCGTTTGGAAATGAACAATTAAGCCTGTTGGGAGCATCAGGGGACTCCAAGCCGCAAAACCAAGCAGCAAAACCAAGGTTTTTTCCCCTCAGTGTCCATGAGGCCACCTACATATTACCTTACATATATGTGTTAGAAGTATACATCAACTCTCTCTTTATAACACACATCTGTATGTATATAGGTAGATATGTTTTCTTTGTTTTATTTATGTATGCATCATCTCTATTTATGTTGGAGAGACCTTCATCCAGCAGTGGATCAGAGGGCAGGAGAAGATGATATAGATCCATCTATATATTTAAACACGTGTGCACACAGGTGTATATTTATCTCTATATATATTGATATATGCACACACACAGGTGTGTAAACAAGCAAGTAGATATCTTGGATGACAACCACTTTTTTTTTTACATACAGTATAACATTAAATTAGAACCATGACATTTTTTCTGTGAACTTCTGAAACTCTTACTGCAATGCACTATTAATACAC
This sequence comes from Ascaphus truei, assembly GCF_040206685.1. Classification (NCBI taxonomy): domain Eukaryota; kingdom Metazoa; phylum Chordata; class Amphibia; order Anura; family Ascaphidae; genus Ascaphus; species Ascaphus truei. The sequence goes on from NC_134484.1 coordinate 187,687,030, forward strand.
TCTATTATTCCTAAATGTTACACGTGTGAGACATCCTGACGATCCAGACAGAATGAATCCTGAGGGCATTACCTGAATGTTGCATTATTTCAGCATGGTTTCTTCTATGCCATTCTAAGAGTTTATAATCAAATCCCACTTTCAAAGAAGCAATCATACTGTATTTTATCTAAAGTCCTCCATAGATTATATTGATTGTTTATACAGAAAATCATTGCGCTATATAAGAATACACTTATTCATTTACATACATGATGATCTTTTATTTGTATGGCACCAACATATTCTGCAGCGAAGTACAATGTGGGAGGGAGGACAATAACATGGTATAACAAAAAGAGAACATATATGTTTAAGAATATCGGAGACAATAGGAAGTCTGCACTTGTCACAACACACACACACACACACACACACACACACACACATATATATATATTAACCCTGGCTGTGCTAAAAGCTGTGACCATGCAGCAAGCTTAAGCCTATAGGGAACCATGTTAAAAATGGTTATTGAGGCAAAAAGTGACACTCTGTGCTCATTTGCATGTCATTTCCCAAAATCCCTTGCTGCAGTGGAAGTGCTGTATGCTGGGTGATAATGGGGAAAGGCGGGGTTGCAGACCTGCCTAAGACATGCAGATGAGCATACAGTTATATTTGCATATTTGCTTTCCTGTGGAGGGTTTTTGTCACTTTTTTTACTCACCATAACTTAACTCAGTATTATGGTTTAGCCTATCCCATAGCCTCTCTTGCATTCCCAGTAAAATCAACCCCACACTGATGAGACCCATCAAGGTCGAAAGAGCTGTCTGTGTGTGGGTGGTTTTCTGGGTATGCACCTTAACCCTGGCTGTGCTCAAAGCTGTGACCATGCAGCAAGCTTAAGCCTATAGGGAACCATGTTAAAAATGGTTATTGAGGCAAAAAGTGACACTGTGTGCTCATTTGCATGTCATTTCCCAGAATCCCTTGCTGCAGTGGAAGTGCTGTATGCTGGGTGATAATGGGGAAAGGCGGGGTTGCAGACCTGCCTAAGAGCATACAGTTATATTTGCATATATATATATATATATATGTATATATATACATATACACACACACACACAGTAAAAAGGAGGGTTGCAGGCCTGTCTGACATATGAATGTGCTCACAAGTAATATTTGTATATGCTATACGGTGGAGGGTTTTTAGTCACCTTTTCACCCACCATAACCTAAATAATGTGTGGTGAAGACCTACTCAAGTCTCAGATTGCAGAGCCAGTACAACCAACTTCACACTGATGAGACCCACAAGGTCGAGACAGTCTGTCTGTGAGTGGGTTCACTGGCTTTGCATCCCATCCCAGACTATTTTTAAAAGCTGTGTTTAAAAACGCGAGCATTGGCTTAAAGATGCCACGTAATAATGGACTTGAGACAAAGGGTGACACTGTGTGCTCATTTGCATGTCCCAGAATCCCTTGCTGCAGTGGGAGCACTGTATGCGAGGTGATAATGGTTGAAAGGCAGGGTTGCAGACCTGTCTAAGACATGTGAATGTGCTCACAAGTAATATTTTTATAAGATATATATATATATATATATATATATATATATAATATATAGACATACAAACACACACACACAATTTACTCTATATACAAACAGGTATACTGGATCTGTTTATAGATATACACCTGCATAAATTGATATAAAAGCACACACAAACACGTATACAGGACCTAATTAGTACACCATTCTGAGCCTTGCCTTTGTGCACTATGTGCCTGTTACGTTCAATGGCTAGACAGCTGTGTAACAAGCACATTAAGCACTGCTGAAAAGCGCCCTTTGAAAGGATTGCGTACTGTTAATTGCAAGGTTTTCTTACAGTAATCACGTAATGTAAAATGTTATACAGCCGATCCAGGATTTCCTCGCATTGATATCTGCTTGTGCTCGGTGGGACAGAAATAGAAGCGGGGAACACAAAGGTACAGACTGGCACTGCAGTCATTTGTGCTCTGGAAGTATCAGTGACATGCTGAAGGAACAATAAAGAATTAACGCAGCACCTGTGTTTTTATTTACATTGCTGTATGAGCGCGTAATGTAATAAATACCCTGACACATTAATACATTAATACACACAATGCTGAAATTGTTACCTTTTTATAGGCATAACAATATGTTTGTTTGTTTGCTTTTTACCTGCAGTCTGTTTCGTGATATTTGTGGTATTCTCATATGCATCAGAAGACTCTCAGGCCAGTTACATTATTATATTCAGAGAAAAGACAAACACATACCTTAACTTTTATTCTCTGAAAGGCCATAAATAAATAAATTACAACACAACTTTGTCCAGTATCAATCCCCTGCCTCCCTATTTAAGATTGTGAGAAGGCGGTGACTGCAAATGTAACAATGCAGTAAAGTCCCTTCACTTGCCGCAGCAGGTCTTAACTGCAGTCCTCAAGGCTCTCCCTCCTCCCCAAAAGGTCAGGTTTCAGGACAGCACAGGAGGCTCAATCAGTGGCTCCCTGCTTCAGCACAGGTGGTTCAATGAGTGGCTCCCTGCTTCAGCACAGGTGGCTCAATCAGTGGCTCCCTGCTTCAGCACAGGTGGCTCAATCAGTGGCTCCCTGCTTCAGCACAGGTGGCTCAATCAGTGGCTCCCTGCTTCAGCACAGTTGGCTCAATCAGTGGCTCTCTGCTTCAGCACAGGTGGCTCAATCAGTGGCTCTCTGCTTCAGCACAGGTGGCTCAATTAGTGGCTCAGTCAAAGAATGAGCCACTGGTTGAGCCACCTGTGCTGAAGCTGGTATATCCTTAAAGCCTGAACTGTTGGGGGGTCTTGAGGACTGAAGTTGAGAACCTCTGATTTAACGTATTGTTGTCCTGCTTCTCACTATAAGAAGGGAACACATTCATATCAGTATCCGTGGCATGGTTTTTAAAAGTCATTTTTTTTCTGCTAAGTTCATTTTTTGATTACCTTTATTTAAATCGAATGACCTAAGCTGCCGATCAGTCGTTCTCCCGTGATCGATCCACAAAGATACTGCTTCCCAGGGTTCACTAAATGGCTGCCTTTCAGTTTCAATCAATCCTTCAGTCAGTGTAGCTCAGCACCTACAATGTATTCTTATATTACTAAAGGTAGCATTATCTATTGTTACAGTTTGCAGCTAAAACTGCTGGGAATACTGGCAACATGATCACAAACTGGAAAGTGCTGCACAAATCTAGCACTGCTGGGGAGGTGGGCTAAAACCTCTTATAGAAATCAAAGGATACTCATAATAATGCAATCCATTCAATATCCTACATGGTTATTTAAATAAATCAGTTCTGCAGTATTAGATAATACTTACTACTTTATTATTATTATTATTCAACTCTTAATGCCATTTTTAATGTTGTAATAATACTGATCATCCTTTGATTTCTATAGCAGGTTTAACCCACCTCTCCAGCAGTGCAAGTTTTTGCAGCACTTTCCTGTTTGTGATAATTTGTTGGCAATAATCCCAGCAGGTTGAGCTGAAAACTGTAACAATAGTAATATAAGGAAACATTGTAGCTGCTGAGTTACACTGACTGAAGGATTGATTAAAACTGAAAGGTGGCCATAAAGTTAACCCTGGATCTTTCTGACCGATCACAAGAGAATCAATTGATCGACAGCTTAGGTAATTAGTTTTCAATAAAGGTAATCAAAGGCTGCATTTTTTTTAAAGTGCCGCTTAGACTGCTTCTTTAAAACTAATTTAAAAATGACATTAGTTGTTGAATAATAAAAAGTATATAGTAAGTATTATCTAATACTACAGAACTGATATATAAAAACAAAACACATGTATGTTATGGCATGTTTGTAGTGGCATGGTTGCAACGTAAAGCAGCAACCCCCCCCCCCCCCCCCCTCAATCAAGTATTTAAAAAAAAAAAGTAGATTAACTAGTGGGTCCCCCGAAGCTGTGCTGCTACACTCAAAGCTGTAGGAATACCCACCCGGATGTGAGAGTCTCTGCTAGGTTGTTCCAGTTTTGGGGTGCACGGTAAGAGGAGGAGCGGCCGGATACTTTGTTGTACCTGGGGACCGTGAACAGTGTTTTGGAGTAAGATCTCAGATGATAAGTGCTGCATGTGGTAGGGGTGAGGAGCTTGTTCAGATAGGTGGGTAGCTTGCCCAGAAAGTATTTGAAGGCAAGACAGGAAAGATGAACTTTGTGCCTATACTCGAGTGATGACCAATCTAGTTCTTTGCGCATTTTGCAATCATACTGTATGTGTTTGTAGTTAGATTGTAGGGCAAAGCGACATATTGAGTTCTAGATGGTGTCTAGTTTGCCAAGGTGAGGTTGGAGTGCTGTACCATATATTATGTTCTCATAGTCTATAATTGGCATTAGCATCTTCTGTGCAATAAACTTTCTGTCCAGCGGGTTTATGGAGGATTTGTTCCTATAAAGTACACCTAGTTTGGCATAGGTTTTGGATATCAGACGCAGGGCCGGCTTGATGGCGGTGCAGTCAGTGCCACTGCACCAAGCCCTGCGGTTACAGTGGCCCAGCGCTCTTCCCCACTAACAATTAAACTGATTCTCGGGGGAGAGCACAGGGCCTCTGCAACTCTCTTACCTTCTCCTGTGCGATCTGTTCCCGGCCCGGTTTTTCCTCGTGGTGCCGCAACGTAAAATGGGGTCACATGGTAATGGCAGCGAGACGCCATGTTGAGGGACACTGACAGGAAGAGATCGCGCAGGAGAAGGTTAAAAGGCCCCGCACCACTGCCCTGCACCGAGCCTCGCAATTTTCCTAGTCGGCCATGTATGAGAGCATCAATATGCAACATAAATGTTAAATGGGAGTCAAACCACATGCCGAGCTTTTTAAAACAAGTGACAGAGGTGTATGGTGTACCCACTAGCACAAGATATACTTGTGTTATACTTTCAGACTTATTTTTGCTCTTAAAATGTGGTATTGGCAATCTCTGGAGCTATTTTAATGCTGCAGGGCATGCAATGGATTGCACTTTGTACAGCAATATATCTCTGTCCCTCCCACACACTAAATGGGTTAAGCAAAAAAACCTCTTGCTTTCCTCAAATGACAAGGTCGGTTTATGAAGCTGCACTAATCTAATAAGCAAAATGGTAAACAAAGACAGTAAATACTGTATCCCCATGTCCTCTTAGGAATGTAATCCTACTGAACACTAAAGGTACCCCAGTTGTCTGAATGCTCGTGGAGGCCGCAACTGTAATGCAAATGATACAACTGCAATCAAACTCCAGGGGTTGAGCAAATGCCACCTTAATCCTTTTACACACAGATATTTCTCATCTTACTTTTCTGAGAAATATTATCCTGTGCTCATTGTCAGAGGCAATCATTATACAATGGCTACATCTGTGCAGTACTGGCTGTTTATGAAAACACTTATCCTGCATTATGCTGGCATTTGTTTGGATCTGCACACAAACCCGACTACATCTAGGTAAAAGCGTTTAGGAGTTTTATACAGAAATGTCCAAGGCTGAACAGGTGCAGCCCCTTCTGGGATGATAATGAGTCATTGGCCGTGGTTTAGGGGTCAAACTCTGGGTGGTGACTGAATTATTATTATTGTTATTACATACATTACTCATATACAAGTATTTTTAAATCATATTTAAAATTTGCTACAGAAGGTCTCCCTGCGCTGATGCTACTGAATTAGATCATCTCATCTGAGATCATCTGGGCAGGGATTCAATCTATTGTTCCCACTTGTACCTGCATCTAGACAGAGCTATATGAAATATGGAATAATGATACCTCCCTATCCTGTCAGCTTGTCATCACATAATAAAATAGTTACATCTACACAATTAACCAAGATACTTCCATCAGTATATATTCCATGAAAGAAATAGTCAACATAGTCCCGTTGCTACACGGCAGTAAATGGGTTTGTGATGCGTTGTCACTACAACCAATATCCATGACATCAAAATAAAAAAGACACACTATCTTTACAGGACTCCTAAACAATGCACCTGTTTACCTGTCTAACAGTGCGAACGATCTCGGGTGACGGACAATACATGTTTACTGTCAAATATTCTGCATAAGAAATTATTATTATTTTTTTTTTTAATATGTCAATGTTTAAAAAACAAACAAGAAAAACAGCCAATGTCTAATTGTTAACGTATCTAATACTTATCAAAGGAAAACAGTGCCTTTTCTTTTAATACAGCAAGGTGTTGAGAATCAACATACCCAAATCAATCAATCTCCACTGATTGTTCCTGTTGACTTAATCTACCTGGACAGATTTCTGCTGTGGCCATCAGCCCGTGTGATTTTAAATAGTCGTTTTCAGATCATGTCATGTGTTGTACTCGCACGCATTCATGTTACAGCTCTACATTTGTCTTGAAAGGGAGACGTTTAATGTTGGTAAAGTAAGCAAGACTGAGAAATGGACAGCGCATGTACCAGTACAAACATGTTAAAGGAGCAGTAAGTGCAATATCCTACGTTTGTTTTTTTGTTCAAAATAAATCAGTTCTGTGGTATTAGATAATACTTTTTTTTTTAATATTCAACTCTTAATGCCATGTTTAATGAGTTTTAATACACCGAGTATCCTTTGATTTCTATAGCAAGCTTTAGCCCACCTCCCCAGAAGTGCAAGATCTTTGTAACACTTTCCTGTTTGTGATAATTTGTTTCCAAAAATTCCCAGTTGTTACAAATATCTCGCACTGCTGGGAAAGTGTTAAAACCTGCTATAGAAATTAAAGGATGATCAGTATATTAAAATATTCAAAATGGCATTAAGAGTTGAGGAATAATAATAATAACGTAGTAAGTATTATCTAATACTGCAGACCTGAATAATTTTAAAAAAGCATGTAGGATATTGAATGGATTGCTCCTTTATTATAATGAGCATCCTCTGATTTCTATAGCAGGCTTTAGCCCACCTCTACAGCAGTGCAAGATCTGAGCAGCACTTTCCTGTTTGGGATAATTTGTTGCCAATATTCCCATCAGTTTTAGCTGCAAACTGTAACAACAGATAATATTACCGTAGTAATATAAGGATACATTGTAGCTGCTGAGTTACACTGACTGAACGATTGATTGAAATGGAATGGTGGCCATTTAGTGACCTCTAGGAAGCAGGATTTTTGCAGATAGATTTCATTTGGAGAACAAATCGATCGGCAGCTTAGGTAAGTAGTTTACAAAAAATATAATCAAAGGCTGCATATATTAAAACAACATTTTTTTTTTTACATTCATTTTTTTTAAAAGTGCCGCTTGGTTTAAGTCCCACTCAATAAACGTAATGTCAAACTCCTGGAAAGCAACACGTGTTTTTCAACCAGCGTGCCGTGTAACCCAAGGGTGCCCATGACCCACCCCAAAGGGTGCCCTGTGGGGAAAACAACGTATGCTTTTAGTGTGTCAACACAAATGCTGCAATGTTTTATACAATTATTGCTGATGAAAGATTTTTCATTACATTAAAAAAACTGAATGTTACAATTACATTTACAGTCAATTATGATAACACTCATTGTAAGTCTAATTATTTTTAGTTTCAATCCAGTTTTATTTGAACTTAAAAAAAAAGTGACACATCTTAGTTAAATGTAAACAACTCGCTAATCCAGTGCCTTATATCTGCCAGAGCTCTTACAGAGTTTTCCGCTAAGAAAAGACAAAATATATATATATATATATATATATATATATATATATATATATATAAATAATCAACATAGAATTTGATGCTTTATAATAATGAATCCCCTAATCCCTCCCCAAATTGCAAGCTTACACAGTGGGCAGAAAAGGTGAAAGGAAACCAGATATATTGACGCTAAGAGATGCAATTTATAAAAAGAACAAATGAGAGAATAAAAAATAGAGATGCAATTTAAAAAAAAAAAAAAAAACACCTGTGTTGCAAAAGGGGTATTTGTACTTTTTGTTACATAGGCCCTTCTTTAAAGCAGCAATGCCTCCTACACCTCCATTCTTTTTCTAACGGGATGGGACGCAGGTGGTCCCCGGAGTAGTAATTACACCCCCTGGTTCCCAAGATACATACCTGCAAGAATAGCGGCAGCTATTAAATATCACTCCTGAGTATTTCAATTCCCCCCGAGGGACGCAGACCAATAGGAAGCCAGAACATATGAAGTCGCTGCTTCCTATTGGCCCGCATTGTGCAGATAGAAAACGCCATTTTGCTTTACTGCAGGGGACTGAAAAGTTCTACTTTTCAGCATTTTAGCTTTGGGGAACCCCGGCTGCCCGTCCTTAGGAAGAAAAAAAACATAGGGGGGAACTGCTACTTTAACCTACTTAGGTGTTCAAAAGCCAATTTTCAAGGAACGCCCTTCTCCAAACACTTGCTATACATATTTGATAAGTTTCTGCCAGTTTTGTAGTAAATTCTCCTTTAATATGTCGTATTAACTCTGTCAAGCACTGCATACTTGATTGGCGCAATGCAAACTAAAAATACCCAACTGTATATTTGCACTGTGACATGATTGTCTATTTTTTTTTTTAATCACAGTTCAAATTCAGCAACCTGAGCCCAACAAAAAACGCAGCAATAAATTCTACGTCATGTCAACGCCATCCCTTAAGGTTGGAGGAAAGGAGATTTGACCAGCAACAAAGGAAAGGGATCTTTACAGTAAGGGCAGCTAAAATGTGGAATTCATTACTCATGGAGACTGTGATGGCAGATACAATAGATTTGTTAAAAAAAAGGTTGGACATCTTTTTAGAAAGAAAAGGTATACAAGGATATACCAAATTAGTATACATGGGAAGGATGTTGATCCAGGGAGTAATCTGCTTGCTAATTATTGGAGTCAGGAAGGAATTTATTTTCCCCGTATGAGATATCATTGGATGATATGTCACTGGGGTTATCTGTTTGCCTTTCTCTGGATTAAAATACTGTAAGTACGGATATAGGATAAAGTATCTGTCGTCTAAATTTAGCATAGGTTGAACTTGATGGATGTTTGTCATCTACTATATAACTATTGTAATATGTATGCACTTGGTAAAGGCTGGTTAATTTGGCTAAACAAAGTAAGAATGTTGTGGAGATTCCATGGTTGCAGTGATCTGAACAGGGCCGCCGACAACAGGGGGATAGCCGGTTTTGTTGTATCAATCCTGGGGAGTTGGGCTCTGACGTGGCCAGCATCCTGGTCCTGTGTCCAGTAGGTTCCACCCATCTGCTGCTCTCCAACTTTGCAGCCCCTTCAAAGGCTCCATGTACCCACCTGCTCAACAGGATCCTGTCTACCACTCAGCACCGGGAACTGTCCAGGTGGGGACAGAGTTCAATGATGCCATTCTGGTTCCCAAAATATACCTGAAATCCAGCATGCCAATGCACCTCTAAAAAAATTCTCAGTTAGGGTTATATTTAGGAGGTATCCACCCAAAAATATTTTATATCCATATTTTTGTTAATTTGAACACCAGAAATTAATTTGGAGTATGTGAATATAGGAAGTATGGGATTGCCAGTAGGTGATTACAGTGATCAGGGTGAAAGAACAACCGAAAAAAGATTTTGAACAATATAGGTAGGACTGGGCATCAGACATTGATGAATATAGGGATCCCTGTCAAACAAGTTTTGAAACAAGGAGGTTGTGATTGCACAAATTACCTTAATATCTCTGGAACACATATTACTGGACTATGAATCTTTAATTAGCATTTTGCAGAACTGACACAGTATGTATAGGAGTTTCGTTTTTTCTGCCTATGAATTTAGTGATACGATACATACTAATGATCAGATGTTAAGGAGCGAATACTAGAGCTAATAAAGTTATGTCTTCTGATCTATCTCGGTGGTCCTCAACCTTCAGACCTCACTAATCTGCTTCTCGCTTACATGCAACACACTCACCTTCCCATTCACACACACCAATTGACCACACTCAAGCATTGTGTTCTTACACACTCACATTCAGCCTCACACATCGTGCTTAACCTTTTACTCAGCATACTCACATTCAGCCTCACACATCGTGCCCAGCCTTTCACTCAGCACTCACATTCAGCCTCACACATCGTGCTCAGCCTCTCAGCACACTCACATTCAGCCTCACACATCGTGCTCAGCCTCTCAGCACACTCACATTCAGCCTCACACATCGTGCTCAGCCTTTCACTCAGCACACTCCCATTCAGCCTCACACATCGTGCTCAGCCTTTCACTCAGCACACTCCCATTCAGCCTCACACATCGTGCTCAGCCTTTCACTCAGCACACTCCCATTCAGCCTCACACATCGTGCTCAGCCTTTTACTCAGCACACTCACATTCAGCCTCACACATCGTGCTCAGCCATTTACTCAGCACACTCACTTTCAGCCTCACACGTCGTGCTCAGCCATTTACTCAGCACACTCACATTCAGCTTCACACATCATGCTCAGCCTTTCACGCAGCACACTCACATTCAGCCTCACACATCATGCTCAGCCTTTCACGCAGCACACTCACATTCAGCCTCACACATCATGCTCAGCCTTTCACTCAGCACACTCCACATTGATCACCCTTTCCCACAAAGCCTTCACCCTATTTCTTAATCATAACCACCACATTTCAGCTGCCCTTCTCTTAGTTACATCCCATACCTTCCCCTACCCCACGCAAAGCATTCACCTACACACCCTCTCCCCCACACACCCCATCACACTCTCCTCCCCACACAGAGCCCTCACTCCTTCCCTAGGAAACATGTTAGCTGAGGCGCTCCTGTCTGCGCTAGGCTGAGAGAGGACAGGCGGCTGGGATCACAGCCTCCACCTCTGCAGGGAGCAGCGGGTTTTTCTCCCTGTGTTGCAGCCCACCAGGATTCCGCAGCAACCTGATTGAGAACCACTCATCTATCTAATTCACCTGCCTGTCAAGCTCTATCTCCTACAACAGTTTTGCTACTTTTCAATTCTATATACAGTAACAACCTATGAAAAACTCTCTCTGAGTACTTGCCAGGGAAAACATTTTAAAAAATGTTAATTTACAAATTTTGACCCCAAACCATCACTAAAACAAATTTAATGGCCATCCTCCAATCACCGGGCTATACGTATTCTAACTGCCCCCTCCTGCCTCTTCGCCCGCCCCCCCCCCCCCCACACCTATACAGATGTCTTAGAAATTGTTTCACAGCTTACAATTAAAAACAGGTGCTTCATTCCTATTACATTCTAAACTACAGGTCATTCATACAAGATGTGCATCACTTAGGCTGCGAGCATGGTCAGCGCCGCTCGGCAGTGAGCCCCTTCAGCCGCAATGAGAGCGGCTTTAGCAGGGGCTCGCGCACGCTTCCGCAGGCGTGCGGAAGCGTAACCGACAATCCAATTTTAGTTTTGTCGCTCACGGGAGCGCAGGGCTGGTCATGTGAGCGGTTCGCCCAATGAGGGTGAACCAGCTCCGTGATGTCACTGGCCCGCCCCCCGACGGTGCGCGAACTAAGGCCAGGGAAAGCACCCGCTTTCCCTCAGCCTCAGCGCGCCTCTGCACGGCTGTAGTCACCATGGACTCAGCCTTTCATGACATCCCACACATGTACAGGCAGTGCTAGTGCCACTAAAACTCCCACTCTCTCCAGTACCCCAATGTTTCCATAAATTACACTAGATTTCATCATATGTTCCAAAACTAAAGTCACGTAGATCAGAGGTTTTGCAGCTGTATTGGTGTTGAGCCCTATTTGTCATAAATCGTAATGTGGTTTATTGGACCAATATGAGAGCATTTCATACATGTGCAGAAGTTTCAAAACCTTCCAGATCTCCTCTTCACGTGTACAAATCTATCAAGAACTCTCACGTGGTTTCATCAGGAGTCAGAAGCCAAAACAGGACACGCCAAATACAAAGTATTGTTTTCACATACATCAAAATTCAGAAGAACTGTGAGTCAAATGATTATAGATACAGAGCACAACTTAACTGCCCGTAGAATAGGTTTCTATATATAGAAAAAAATCCAAAAAGGGCTAAAAATGTACAACAATATATCAATATTATAAAAAAATTACCGATAATAAAAATTTCCAAATGTAATTGATCAAGATAAAAAAGCCTAAATCGTCCTAATCAGGGCAGGTGCTTCTTCTGGAGTACTCAGACTCATGTATTTAGAAGAAAGAAACGTAGAAATGAGAAGAGCACAAACAAACACCCCTCTATGGTGCAGATTATTTGAATAAGGAAAACAAAACATATAAAACTTTGGGAAGGATTCCCCCTCACATTCTGTGCATTCAGCACTAGGACTCGGCTTTCTCTGCAGTGCTTCTCCTGTCAGTTCCTGTATTCCCCTTCACCCTTATGCTGCCAGTGCGCTGGGTCGTGTACCCATGCCCCTGATGAAGAAAGCCAGCGTGCTTTCGAAACGCGTAGGGCTTACTGAGGACAGGCGCAGGATCAGCGCTGCGCATTGTGTCTGCTAGAGCCTCCTGCGATCCCCTGGAGTCCCTCGTCCTGCACTGGAGAAGAATCGAAGTGTGACCCAGAAGTACCTGGACGCGTGCGCGAGTGCGGAGAAAGCCGATTCCTAAAAACTAAACGCGGAGGCCTTGTGCTGAATGCAGCACCAAAGAATGTGAGTGGGAATCATTCCCAAAGTTGGATATGTTTCTTTTCCTTATTAAAATAATCTGCACCATAGAGGGGTGTTTGTGCTCTTCTCATTGCTACGAGTTTCTATATATCATGGTCCCCCTGGCATGCCTCGCTGTCACTAGTCACCAAGGATCACCCTGGGAGCTTTGGATATACAGTGTGTGATACTATTATGTCAGTCAGTCACTGACACGCGGCATTCAATGGGTGTATACCCTACATCTGCAGTATGCAGCTCACCACTGTGTGTCACTAAGTACCACAGGGATACCTGGAGAAAAAAAACTACAGAAGAGTCCCATAATCTACTTTTGTGGAAACTCTCCCAGGTCTCGGAGCACCAAAAATGAATAGGATTTTTTCAAGGCATTTTTACAAAATGTATACCAAAAAAAAAAAGAAAGAAAAAAAAAAGATATAAACTGACTTTGCTCTTAATTTATAATTAGAAAAAAAATGTACATAGAACAAACCACAAGCACACATACTAGTTGAGACATTTTTTGTAACTGGAATACCAGAAGTTACAAAATATACATTATAACTATATTTTTTTGTATGGCACCAACATATTCCATAACACAGTACAATGTGGGGGAGAGGACCAGATCATATGACAAAATAAAACATGTGAAGATAAACGGAGGCAATACTGAAGAAGCGACTCGGTGAGTAAAGACACTGACTGGCACCGAGTTTGAAGCAGGGGAACCTGGTTCAATTCCCGGTGTCGGCTCCTTGTGACTTTGGGAAAGTCACTTTATCTCCCTGTGCCTCAGGCACCAAAAACATAGATTGTAAGCTCCATGAGGCAGAGACTGTCTGCAAAATGTCTCTGTAAAGTGCTACGGAAAAATAGCAGCGCTCTACAAAAACATGCTATTATTAATAATACGAAGGAAGTGCATCACTTTGTACAAAAAAATTATAATTATATAAAAAAAAATTTTTTTGAAAATGTAAATGTTGAATATTAAAAAGATGGTGCCAAACACAAATTTGTTAAATAGACAAAAAGCCAACCATTGATAGAAGTAAAAATTACAATGCAATTTTAAACTAAACGAAATAAAATGAAGAGCTACATAAAACTCTTTCAGTAATGAAATCCATTCCACGCAGTGTCACTCATTTTCTAACAAGCCCTGGCATCTAGCTTACAGCACCCAAGCATCTAATACAGGAGTGTCCAACCCCGGTCCTCCAGAAACCATAACAGGTCAGGTTATAAGGATATTCCTGCTTCAGCGCAGGAGGGCCAGTAAAAAAAAAAAATGACTGAGCCACTGATTGAGACCCCCTGTGCTGAAGCAGGGATATCTTTTCATGACACATTCAATGAACATGTAAAGAAACATTTACTTGTATGCAACTTTTCTTTACTTACGGATGTTTCGGGGCAGCAAGATAAGCAGGCTGATCTCTTTATTACGGCAGTGACAGACCGTACATTTGAATCTTGGCGTCTTTATTTTATTCACTGCCTCTATTCCACAACAAAACAAAGCACATTCTGGGAGTTTTACAGTAGCTCCAGACCAAGCTTTAGAGTTGTGGCTCTTTTTGCTTCTGTGTTTTATGGCCATCGCTGAGTAAATATGGGTATGTGCTTTGATAACACAGTCCAGGATCAAGCAAGTTGCACCTGGGTTTCTTCAAGCGAGAGACATTTTAAATCATGACGGATGTTGGAAAATGAAGATAAGTGTAGTTTGTTAAGCGTAACTCCGTTACGATTCGTAGAAGTCGCCAGTGAAGGTGATATGCGGAATTAAGATATCACCAGTGCAGTTAGCAATCATTGTATGAGGTCAGATACTGTACATGCGTCTTTTCTATTCACAAATTGTGTACATCATGTTATTGGGGTGAATTATCCCTGCTGCTATATGCTGCTCATGAGGAATAGCCACTGTAGATGAGGATAATTAGATGCACACCTCAATGTCTATGTCAAGAAAAGCTGTTTAAATGTACATAACTCATTGTCACAGCCTCTTAACTGCGCAGACAACATAAAGCAATCTACCTAATTAAATCAGTACAGCCTTATATTGGTCTTAGGAGTACTGCAGCCTATCGAAATCATTGTGCTGCACTTCAAAAGAGATGCAGAAGGCATGCTGGGATCACAGGGAAGTATATCAGTCATGACCACTGGGTATAGTCTTGAATAAGGTGAATTGATTTACTTTCTAGATACTGTATTGTTTTATCACTGAATTGAGTTATGATCCTCGGTCTCAATAGCCATCATTCACTCTGGGTTCTGTAAACATTGTACGGTTACCGTAAGTCACTCTGATAGCTCCCCCACTTGGATTCTTATCAAACAGATACATGGTCTGCGTTCTTGACATGGGTTACATCTGACATGTAGTGGAGGAACAATTATTTATATGCATGTATGCATCCGGAGCCTTTAATCTTAAAGCTTTCTGCCCCATTAAGGGCAATGCTTATAATTATTTGAAGTTAAAATGGATGTGTTGCATAACAACATAACGTCATTTTGCTATTAAACTCTGGCATTGGTTTCATCACAAAAAGTCAAGCCAATAAGAAAGTCAAAATTATTTTATGTGGTCTTGCGGTTTGCCAAAATAAATGACATTACATGCTTGTTTCGTGTTACAAAAAGTTAAAAAACACACCAGCAAGCGGATGCAAACACGGGACCATCAAGCTGCATGCCAAGGGATTTAACGTAAACACAAAATGCTTATGCTGAAAAAATACTTGGGTCTCCAACATCCTGTGTTCAGGTCGGTCATACACCAGGAACCAAAGTATCGGCCCATCTGTTAAAAAGCAGCTGCTGGTTTCCAGAGATTTTCAGACTGAGACACAAACATGTGAAGTAAAAACTTCCCTAATAAAAGGAGGTAGAGGAAAGGACTGGACGTTCTGCTGCTTTGTACAGGATTGTACATTCACTTTCCCGTGTCGGTGCGGCAGCATTCTGGTTAACCAGTTAGCGCAGGCCTGCACAACTCCAGTCCTCGAGGGGCGCAAACAGGCCAGGTTTTCAGGATCTCTCTACTTCAGCACAGCTGGCTCAATTAGTGGCTCAGTACGACTGAGCCATTTATTGAGCCAGCTGTGCTGAAGTAGGGATATCCTGAAAACCTGGCCTGTTTGCGGCCCCCGAGGACTGGAGTTGTGCCGGCCCGAGTTAGCGGCTAAAGATGCCGACAACAAATATCAGAGCAAACCACACAAATCTATCCATCCCATGGCGTATCGGAGCAGCCCCAAATGTTTTGAAAAAAGTGAACAAAAAAGCGATGCACTGCAGAAACCGGTAAAAGAAACGCTGGACATAATATTCCATAGAAAAAAAAGGTTTAATAAGACCAAAAACCAAACATCTCCAGGGAAAAAAGTCTGACGCGTTTCGTACCTGTACGAATATAACGTCTAGTGTTTCTTTTACTGGTTTCTGCAGTGCACCGCTTTGTTTTTTTCTTCACTTTTTTGCCTCATCTACTACAAGCAGGAACATGTCAACAACGGGACAGGGTTTCGCTGTTACTCTGGACCACATCAGAGGCTCCCAGATAGTGAGTTCTGATTTTTACCTACTTTTCTGTTTTTGGCTAGTGTGTGACAGCAGAGGGGTTCTCAGTAGGGTGCGGGTTGGTTGCGGTCGGTGTCGGTGGGCGCACCTCGCGGTGGGATCACCGGCTGCCGGGCTACCCTCACTCCCGGTACAAACACATTTTTGTCCACACATATATGGGCTTTATTTATGAATATTAACACAACACATAATTCCTGTTCCATGAAAGACTTCAATTTCAATATATACACTGGATGTCATTTTTATTTGTGTGTGTTTTGGTAGCACAGGAGATGGGATAGGTTCCCATATTTCGTTGCCAAATGTTTTGTAGGCAAACAAGAAACCAAGTTTCTATTCCTAGTAAGTTCTTAAATTACACATAGGTTGCGACGGGACGGTGTAACGCTTGCGCTGCCCACAAACAGGACAGGACCCCGGTACTGAGGTGGGGAAGTAGCAAAACACGCACCCACGGCAGCGGAAGCGTGACTGGCAGGCGGATTGTCAACGTAGCCGGGTCAGGGTTGGAGAGAGTGGGTTAGTCGATACTTGCCAAAGTCTTGGAATGGAGAGTTCAGAATAGTCAAAGTCTGTTATCCGTGGTCTGGTGTTAAAGAGGTCAGAATCGTGGAGGTCCGTATAGCCGTGGTCTGGGGTTGGAGAGGTCAGAATCGTGGAGGTCCGTATAGCCGTGGTCTGGGGTTGGAGAGGTCCGCAGAGTCGAGGGTAAGCCGGGGTCAATATCCAGAGAGGTTCCAGAGGTCAAGCCGGGTCGGTACACGAAGGGTTATCTGCAAGAAAACACAGGACAAGGAGCAAGGCACAACAGACATAGGAGCTAAAGGCTACAACAAGTTATGCTCAACAATGACTGGGAGTGACAGCCGGGTACTTATGGGAGACAGGTACCAGTAGCAAGGGAGGCGGAGCGGAGGCACGACCTCCGCGGAGGCAAGGATTGGCTGCAGGAGACAAGTGGGCTAAATGAATGCTTGCCAAGCAGCTGGGGAGCGGTGCACGTCGTCACGTGTGCGCGCCGTGCGTGAGAGAAGCGTGGCGTGTCCGAGGAGGCGGAGCTAAGCTACGTGGCGCACTAGAAGAGCTGCGTGTGCGCACTAGAAGAGCTGCGTGTGCGCACTGTAAGCAGAGCAGGGGTGCGCGCTGGTGCCAGAGTGAAGGTCTGAGATAAGACAGGTAAGGAGGGAACACGTCGCAAAGGACGTGTTCGACGATTCCTTACAGGCGGTTCCAATTAACTTTTCAGATGAAACAATGATCGGGTTAAGTATTTGCAAAATGATGTGAAGCTCGTCAATATTTTTGGCGCCCTAACATTTTGGGGCAAAGAATAGAACTTTTTGTGTTACATACATATTTTTGCAAGTTGGGGCATACCGAGGTGCTTCAGTCTGTCGTCGTCGTCAACTAGCAACGACCTCTGAACACAGACATTTTGCCGGGTGGCGCAGAGGTATAATCACAATACAATATCGGGGGGAAAGAATAAGGAGAGCAACGGTCTTGGTATAAAATGTCTGCTCATGTACGGTACTGTATGGAAAGAAAAAAATGGACTTGCAAAGATATACATTTACTTCTAGTCTTGACAAGGAACCGAAACGTCGATCCCTGCACTCTAGCACCTTTGAAATAAATATTTTTGCAAATCCACTGGAGTGTCGTTTTTCTTTTCATATCGGAGCTTTATTACAATCCCCATCACGCTGGGGATATCCGAGCACTCGTGGACGTTTACCGCAGGAATTGCGAGCGCACCCTCTCTCTTCTCCAATTTAGTATAAAAAGTCCACATGAACAATTGGGGATGAGATCAAGGTCCGGGAATTACTAAGCCGCGCTGTGGGGTATTCGCACCTCGCCCCAGCGTTCCCTGCCTTAATGGCAGCTAACCAATATACCGATAGCAATATCGTGATAATAAAACATAACGATAAGGCAATCTTGACATTTTCTATTACACTTGTATTGCTACCAGTTACCCGCGGGACTCACTGACATTATAGTGACAGCAGACGACGTGCAGTTTAAGATGGCAGAGCATTAAAAATAAAAGTAGAAAACAAGTCAGAAGTTCCTGATTATTTGACCACACAATAAACTATTATCAGTCAAGTCATTTAACCCTTGAGTGTCTCTTTTTTGAGTTTCCACAGCATCCATCTTTGGGTGCTGTATTTTCTTTGTTTTCTACATTGATTTTTGCTCAAGGGTACACCACCTAATTATATTTATATATTTGGCATAAGGGTTCATTTTATTATTTGGTAGTAGAGCTCTTCTCAGTTTTTTTACGTTAAAAATAAAGTATGATGTCCTGGTTATTACTGCTGTAAAGTGCTGGCGCTTTATAAATGAATGGATGGCGCTATATATATATATATAAAACTATACAAAAATGCGAAGGTACAATGTAAAATGGGAGTGCAACACTCCTCCTTCCACAGAGGACCAGTTTTCCCTGTGTTTACCCCTTTCTTCTCTATCCCTTTCCCTAAATACTAACTAAATACCTTAAGAATGACTTCCATTTATCATGATCCAATTAATTGAACCAGTTAATTATGTATTTTTTTCTCCTACCGCACTGATCTCCATATCGCAATAAACGTATTTATATCGTTACCTTGGGGGAAAAGGTTGTTCTTGCCGGATCGGGGTGCAATACCCCACATCAGCACTTCGTGAGTGACAGCCACAGTGCTCTGGTTAGATCATCAATATAGAAGCCGGTAGGCTCAAGTGCCTGGGACAATTCAACTTACAAGTGTCCCGGAGTGCTGCCAGGGCATGCATGATTAAACATTGTACACAGTATCTTGTTGCATCTTTCCAGATAAACTATTTTTAAACGGCCAGCTTTCCAGCCAAGAGCTGCTCAATGGCGTGAATGCTCGTTGATCTTTAAATGAAACACACAATCCAATAGGCGACAGCCATTACCACTCATTAATGACCATTTGCCTCGCTTTCTGGCTGAAGCCGCATTTCTGTTTGTTTGTTTTTTTATGTTTTTTATTTTAATTTTAAATAAATGCCGGAGGTCCGCACATCTACGGCAATGTCATTATCTAAGCTGCCGATCGATCCGTTCTCATGGGATCCATCTGTGAAGATCCTACCTGACAGGGCACGCAATATGGCTGACTATTTCAAACCAGGAAGTGGTGTGCTATAGCAACCCCAGGAATCTTAATATATTCAAAATCATTACAAAGGGCATGACGAGTGAAACAAAATATACAGTAAGTATTATCTAAAACTACTATTAAACTGATTTTTTTTAAAAACACACGTAGGATTTTGAATGAAAGGCGACACATCCCATATCGAAACCAAGCATTCAATGGCCAGCAATGTCCCAGCCCATCTTAGCAGTTAAGAGAAAGAACTCTTGACTTACATGTCCTATACCATTTTGTGTGTTCTAGTCATAATTTAAGATGGGTTTAAGAAGCGTTTTTTAATAGATAAAGCAAAATGTCTACCAGCAAAAAGCGCAACAACAAGAAGAATATATACTGTGTTTAGTAGGCGCTAGTTACAGGCATGTATCCGACTGAGGGGACACGTCGCAGCAGATCCAATGGCTCTGCAACCAGAGCTTAGCTACAAAACAGTTTTTAGAAAATCACAATTGAAGAGAGCAAACATTATTGTTTTAGCACCAATTTCTCTCCAAAGCAGAAACTTGAGATTCTTTCATAATGAAGTATATATCGAGGAAGAGAGAAAAATCAATTTGTAGCAATCAAAAAGGAGATCAATGAATTGAACACTGGCCCGTGTCAG
This sequence comes from Ascaphus truei, assembly GCF_040206685.1. Classification (NCBI taxonomy): domain Eukaryota; kingdom Metazoa; phylum Chordata; class Amphibia; order Anura; family Ascaphidae; genus Ascaphus; species Ascaphus truei. The sequence goes on from NC_134484.1 coordinate 187,707,095, forward strand.
TGCGCCTGGGGCTTTACGTGTGTCATGTCAGCTGTAAAAAAAAATCCTCTACTTCTGCAACATTTATCAGGAGAAACCGTGTTTGTCAATGTGCTCAACGCAGAGAGAGGCACTTACTTTGACTTGGGATTACCATCAAATATGGCCACCTTCTCAGCAATGAAGTGTATTGGTAGTAGCCCATTGCCCTTCACCCTATTACAACCTGCACAACAGATTGCACAGCGTTAACTCGCTGTGCAAGAGCAGTTTGGGCAGAAAATTACCACTTTTAAAAACGCAAAACCAGGGCTCTTGATCCTATCAAGGCCAATCCAGGCTACATATGGGTCCCGCGGGCCTATGTAGCCTGGGATTGGCCTTGATATGGCCCTTGATCACCCTGCACATGCTAATTTCATGCAGGTTGTGTAGGCAGCTAAGTGCAATTTTTCACGCACACGTAAGTTAAAGTAATATCATTATGTATGGTACAGATGTTCAAGTACTGGCAAAGTGTGGCAATATAATTATCAAGTGTATACATACATACATACAGACACACACACACACACACACACACACACACACACACACACGGCTCGACAAATTATGCAAAACGCTACTCGCCAGACAAGAAAGGGACTTGCCCCCCGGAAAAAAAAAACAACGTTAATGGCACTGTACAATGGGGTGTGTGCTTCCTCTCACACCCCCTCCTTCTCCTCTTCCTCATCCCCTTTTCTTCACACCTCCCAACTTCTCCTCACACCCCACCTCCTCTTCCTCTCACCCCCTCTTCCTCTCACCCCCTCCTATTGTAATCGCCTCCTTCCATCTCTCACACCCCTCCTTCTCTTCCTCTGTTACCCCTTCCTCCATCTCTTCTCACCTTCCT